>NC_056731.1:51043925-51078925 GCF_019279795.1 Protopterus annectens | reverse complement strand
AGCAGTGCAATGTCATATAGCCTTACACACAATTACCAGTAACAGCACAGACTGGGGCCAAAGCTGGAGGTATCTCAGTCTATGTAAGCAACAAACATAGCACTAGGTTGATTAAACAGGATGATACCAAGAAGGTCATCCATATGCAAGTCAGCATAGATAAGGTACTTCATCATACCATGGCTAGCTACAGGTCACCACCTATGCCCTTAGCATCTCATGACTCTTACCTAAACCTACTACAGGTGTTAACCATTCAACCAAATACCCTATTCATGGGTGACTTTAACCTTTAGACTGTGAAACTTACATTGCCTCAAACTTACAGGCCCAACACTTGTTAGATTTTATTAATATAAACACCCTAGAACAGATAGTGCATGCTCCAAACAAAGGATCAACCATTCTGGATCTGTTACTCACCAACATGGAATAGCTTTGCATTCTTCCAGTGTCATGTTCTTACTAGTGATGTTGGATCACAAAGCTGTCTCATCTGAAGTACAAATCATCCCAGAAAATCCAGCTACACCAGTAACAATTAGGAGCTATTCTAAGGCAAACTACATCCTGATAAGTTGCTGTCTGTCAAAATTGAAGGCACCTCTAATCTCGAGAGTACACCTACCTATGCAGAATTATTCACAGAGTCCCTGTGCAAATGTCTGAATGGCTGCATAGAGGCTGCTGTTGCTACAAGAAATAAACTCAAAAATAAACTCAAAACAAACACTAAAAACAAACCTCACTGGTGGAATTCTCACCTAAACAGGGTATTTAATAAAATAAGCAAATCCATACCCAAAAATCAGGAAGGGAACTCCCTTAAAGACACATGCTCTCTTATACATGAAACAAGAAACTAAGAGGTCTAATTAAGTCCAACAGTGCCAACTATGAGGTCAAAACAGCCTTGTAGGCTAATGACAATCACAAGGCCTACTTCATCTTTGTCTATAACCTTAAAGGTAATGCACAGCAGTGTGCTGAACTGGTGGTAAACAGTACCATCTTCACCAAGCAGGGTGACTTAGCAAATCTACTAGCTGATAAATTCAGCTCAGACTTCACTCCCCAGTCCTCACCAGCTCCATCAGGTAAAATCCACTCCAACATACTACACACAACTATTAGCTACTAGTTTAAGCCAAGAACACTACCTCCATGGATCCCAACAACATCCCCGGTTGCCTCCTGAACACTCTAAAACATGACCTTTTGACTACGTTCCAAGTGAATGGAGGATGGCAATACTCATCCCCTCCACAAGGTGGACAATCAACTGACCCAGGGAACTACAGACCCATCAGTTTAACAAGCCTAATTTGGAAAGGCATGGAATGAATTATCATGGAAATGATATACATGAACATTGCCAGCTTACAGATGCTGGACCCATCCCAATTTGGCTTTGTTAAGGGAAAGTCATGCATACTTTACTTGGTGGACTTCTCTAAGAGGGTCACCAAGGCAATGAATGAGGATAAGACTGTGCATACTGCATATCTTGACCTAACCAAGTCATTTAATATAATACCTCACTCTGGCATTACTGACAAGTTCTCTGAGCCAAGTATAAGTGCCTTTATAACTCAGTGGATTCCCAGCTGGCACAAAGGACCCAAAAAGTCAGAATCAGTGAGACCATCTCCACCAAGAAACTGGACACTAGAGAAGCACCCCAGAGCTCCATGCTAGCCCTGGTCTACGTCTTGGAAGTCAAATCTAATGTTTAAGGCCTCTGGCACACCAAATTCACAGATGACTGTAAATTAGGAGTTATTATAGACTCACTCCAATACACCAATATTTTGCAAGAGGGTTTGAAACAGATACATGACTGCTGCCAAAGACATGGTCTAAAACTCAAAGCCAAAAAATGAATTATAATGCCCTTTGGGAAACTGTTAATCCAAGTTAATTGCTATATCTGTGAAACACCCCTAAGAGCTGACCAAGTAGTAAAGGATCTTCGAACATATGAAGACAGCAATCTGACCTTGACCAACACGTAACTTTGATAGTAAGAAAATCATTCTACGTCATGCAATTTATAGATAAGGGTATGGCATTCAGGTCCAAATAAATTATAGTACCACTCTACTTGGCCTTATCATACCAGTCATTGAATACCATGTCCCATTGGGCATGTATCTAACCAGATACTTGCAATAATTGGAACCTCACAAAAGTTGCTCACCAGGAAAATTCAGAACATGAATGCAATAGATCCAGAGATCTGGATTTCACTTGTGACATAAACAGAACATATTGGAGAGACAGATATGTATCCCAAAGGATTTCTACACTATGGAACAGGCTCCCCATCCATGTAAAACAGAGTTCATCCCTGAACCTAGTCAAACAAAATCTTAAAAATTGGATGTGAAATTAGAAATTTAATCCCGGTCTGGCCCCCATGTCCATTATGGACAGAGGCCGTCAATGAGAAAAGTATTATCCTAGTTACCACTCCCTGCAAATACTTAGTTACCGACCAACTGATATAATCCATATAAACACCCAAGATACTCATGACCCAAATCATTTGGGGTGCACAGCTAGGCTTGAAAGGGCCTTAGTGATCATTAGCCTAGTAATAACCTATGAACCTATGTGTTGCAGGGGTGGCATTTCTATGAACATGAATGTACTCAAAATGCTGGCAAAATGTATTTTTTGTAGAACCAGCAAAGTCATTATAGCATGTCCTTAACATTTGTAATATAACCTATGTATTTATGATGCATTAATTCTGAAAGGTGTTAAATCAGTTCATTAGTAATCCTTTTTAATGATTTCTTATCTCCTTTTAAGTAAATCAGTACCAGTGGTTTGCCAACTGTTGAATGGGTCACAGGGGATGCAGTACTGGTAGGTTAGAATAAACTAATCGTTAAAACACAGCAGACATATCTCAAAGATATAACATAATTTGCTATCCTTTCAAACTGCAACAAGCTGACACCTGTTTCTGCGTTCAGCACGCTTTAGAGCAGCTTGCCTACAAGAAGCCAGTCATTTTACTCCTATTAAAATGGATACAGACAAAGTAGTAGCATGAAAAATATATTACTGACCCCTCCTAGAAAACAGTGTGTGTGTGTGTGTGTGTGTGTGTGTGTGTGTGTGTGTGTGTGTGTGTGTGTGTGTTTGTGTGTGCGTGGTGTGTGTACGCGCACATGCGTGTGTATAAACGCAAACTAGTTTAGCCGAGATGCAATTACTGTTAGCAAGCTAACACTAAAAGTCATTGAGCTGAGAGAGTTGTGGGTAAGCTCTGCAATGTTTATAGCTCTGCTCTTCAGCTGTACTTTGTGAAGCTTTTAAGGCAGCAGTGTGCAACAGTGCAAGTCATAAACCTCAGTTTAGCTAAGCGTCATTTGCATAAGATCTTCATAAGTCAGCCACAACTTATGCCAAAGGTTTAAAGTTCACCATATTTAACTGTCCTGAGCCATGTTTGTTGCTGACAGTCCATGAAAAGCACAAACAAATTCAGATGAATTACTAACAGAGGTAATACTTAGAAATTATCGGAAAACTACAACATTTTTGAGATTCATTAAGATCAACTTACTAGAAGCATATATTCTATGGAGGGATTATTTTTTTTGTAATCTTCACAATGACACGAGTGGGAAAGTGTACGGTGCCATTTTTGACACGTATATGTGCTTTAGTACTTTCTAGCCTTTAGTTTCATTGATAACAAACAAAAAGAAGTAGGGCAGCAGTATAAACTGAATTAGTGTGGTTATGGTAATACTACATAGATAATTACAGATTGCAAAGAGTAGCTGAGGACAATTAAGAATAACACTCAACACAATTTTGCAATATCTACAGCTAAGCTCTTGTGGATGTTGTGTGTGAGTCTGGGTTAATTGTGGCCCTCAGTTAATGCTTTTAGGTTACAACATGTAGAAGCAGCAGCAATCAAGACACCAGAGAGACAACTTCACACCTGAAGAGAACCGCATCCTGATGCTTGCTGCTTACAACATGTGGAAATGTCTGTTTAAAAAGGGGGGGTGCAAAGCACAGAGAGCTAAGGCATGCAATCAAGTAATGGCTGACATCAAAGCAGTAGCAGAAAAGGAGCCACACAATGGCACAGTGTAGGAAAAGAGCCAGTGGCTTAGTTGGACATGCAAGGAGCAAGGCTAGGCAGAATGCAATTGCCTGCAGCACACTGGTGGAGGCCCTTCCATAGTCCATATAGTAACAGCTGATGAGGAGTGCCTTCATCTCCAAGAGTTGATGACTATGATGGAGATGACAATGCCACAGGACTCATCAGAGGTGTGTGGACACCAGTACTTTCAGGCCAGTTCAGGAACCACACTGAAGCAGTCAGGAAGGTTAGTGCATACATGATGGTATTACTCCATGCTGTCATATACTACCTAGGATAGCTGTGTACGTATAATCCATAGCATTTTCCATCACTGGACACCCCATCTACTTCAGGCATGCAAGAAATTCTCACTGTTTGCATGATAAGTGCCTGTTTCATATGTTTATTCACAAATAAGTTTTAGTTGTTAGAGCCCTCAACATGTCATCACTTACTCCTTAACAGGCTTAACACCAGAACCAAACAGATTCACTGTGCCAGAATGACAGAGTAAAACTGAGTAAACAATGGCTGTCAACAATGAAGCCATAACTCTGATTCATGACTCAGCCCTAAAGACAGTGCCACACAGTCACAAAGTGTACTGGCAGGACCCCTACCCCACAACAGGTACAAAACGTCATAAGTAGTGACACGGGCTCTCAAAATCAACAGAATCAGAGCATAATATTGCAACAGGAAAAGGAGGTGTGGACATGTGGACACCATGCAGCTCAATACCAGTCTCTTATGAACACCAGAAGCTTACTCAGGAAGATGCTACAATTTCAGAGATAGCAGTAATGTCTGTAACACCTGGACAAATCGGTGCCAGGCAAAGGCATATCTCGCAGCTAGGTCTGGAGGCATGTGGGATCTTGGCTGCCCAGCATCAGATATGCTTTGACATTGTTCAGGCACAAGCCACTGCCACAGAGAGTTAGGTAGAAATGATGAGAATACTGCATATATAAATGAAGAATTTCATCAGTACAGGGAATAGTGGAGTCCATGGAACATGCCATGATGATCCTCATGTGCAGTATGCAGGCGCACACACACACACACACACACACACACACACACACACACACACACACACACACACACACACACACACACACACACACACACACACCATTCATGTCCAGCTCCATATGCACACTAGTAAAGACTTACCAGACTCACATAGGAAGCACAGCTAGAAGTGGACAATGAATGCCTGCACACATGGCAGCAGAGAATGCCACACACCAACTGATTCTCAATGTAGTGCTACAATGACTATGGGTGACATAGCACAAAAGAAGGCAGGCAGGAATCCTTAGCCTTCCATGACATGTGGTAGAACCTCACAGTTGAGGTTAAGGTCCCTTATCATTGTCAGATCAGTGTCTGGAAATTCCTCTGCATCCAGTATATCAGAGCATTGCAACAATTCATCAATACGCTTTTATATCAGCACATGCTCACCATCACAAGGGACATCACCTAAAATGTCATTAGGGGATATTGAGTCTAACACCTTAGGTATATAATTACATCCTCAACCCAACCACAAGACTAAAACTCAAACATGGATATAAATGTAAGAAATACTTACAGCATATATAAAACTGTGATGATACTGTGCAGAAAGAAGAAAAACAAACAAAGCAAAATAAATTGTGAGTTTTTGATTTGCTTCTGCAAAGTATTACTTAAATTAGTATTCTGTGGGCACTTTGGGGGGGGATCAACTATGGTCATGCATTTTCTATGATAAATCTTATCTGTGAAACTAGCACTATTGGAATTTCACCCTCAGCACTGCACAAATGATGACTGTTTAGTTCTGATGACTGATGAGTACTGTCACCCCCTTAGGAATGGTGTCTGATGACTATCTTCTTTATTTTTCTGCGTATGCCTTGCAATGTGATAGAATTTTTTCATGCCATCTGCTGAGTCACTCTCCAGAAATTGGTAGAGTGACCCTGATGCCTTGTTCTTTGATATTGCCACAGCTCTCTTAACCTGCCTGTTAGCCAGCCAGCATTCCTTCTTAGCCTGGTCTGTGTTCTCTATTGCCCAACTTTTCCTTTATCTTTCTTTCTTTTGATAACTTCCAGGACTTCTGCATTCTACCTCCACTTTTCCTTATGTACCTTATTTCTATACCTGGCTCAGTTGCATATAGTCTTCAGGCATTATGTTTTTAGATGCTGCTATTTTTCTTCATCTCCACATATCTCCTCTTTCTCTTGAGGTATTATAACCTTGAGTATTTCCTTCAAATCTCTTGCTTTCAGTCCAGGTAACTTTCAAGTCTTCAGCCTAGTCTATGCTGACCTTAGAGCCTTCTCTGATCACTGCTTGCAGTTGATTATGACCAACAGTTTCAGTGGAGATGGCTTTACAATCTCTGATTCTACCTAAATGCCCTTTCCTTAGATGAAGGAAGTGTACCTGACTTTCATGTTGGTAACTTTTGTATGTGATCCTATGACTGTCCTTCTCTCTCTGTCTCTGTCTTGATGAAGCACATGTCCACCACCATTAAGCCATTTGCCAAACAGAAGTCTAGAATGACCTCTCATTGTTTATTCCTGCCACAACACCCATGTGGGCCCAGGCAGTTATCCTTTTGCATCTGTTCCAGTATGAGAATTCCGGTCTCCCATTATCAATACTGACTCATGGTGACCTGCTATATCTAGTAGATATTGCAAATGCTGGCTGCATGCATTGTTTTTCTCTCCACCACAACCCACTGTGGGGCATAGGTTAAGATTAAGAATTCTGCCCTGAGTTTACATAGGAATCTGATTGCCATGAGTCTATTACAAATTCTGATGACATCTGTGATAAAATGTGAAGGCTACCAGCCTAGCTATATAGAATTTTGTAAATAATTCTATGTCATTGTAAATGTTAATATGATCCACAGGCTTATTTGACAAATGTAAGAAAACTGTGTTATGTGTTGAGCTTCAAAAATGTAACCACAGTGCACCCTGCTGGAAGAAAGCTGATAAGTAAAGAATTTTATGACTGTGTGTGCTCTCAAGCTGGGAGACAGGATGTCTGCAGCTGGAAATTCTTTCCATTGTCCTATGGCAGAGATAATTACTAGGTTTCACATGTAAAGTGTATTTCATTGCTGTGACTTCCTGGCAGCTGCAGATCACAAAGAAATGTTAAATTATAAGTTCTGTGGGCCTGGGAAACTTAAGCAGAAGTGACACGAATAATGTAATCTGAAATGACTCAGCAGTAATGTGTATTACCAATTTAAGAACTATCTCAAGAGAACGAGATTGCATTTTGTATTTTGTTTTGAAGCTGACGACAACTCATCTGCATTTTGCCTTGTAAGTGGGATTTATATCTTAGTATTTCTCTTAGAGATAGATAGAAATAGCAAGATTAGTCTAGCTGTTTTCTATTATTTATGTCAGACTGTCCTACAATGTTGTTTTAAATTATGTCCTGTGATTTCTGAACTCTCTAGTGTCACTGTGTTGAATCAATAAGTATTTTCTTGTGTTTTTATTATTTATTATTAAATATTTTTTAAATTTTTAACTGTGGCTGTTTTATGTAGAGATAATTTAAGCTCTTTACTTGCATGCATTTGGTGATACTGTACACGCCATTCTAATAGCCTTGCTGTTTGTCACACTATTTGGATAACAGTAACATTGCACAGTAGAATTGGTCACCCTTTGTAAGGGCCTTTAGAGTAGCTGATAAGAGTAGTTGGTGGCAGGTGGTACTCCCCTATAGTATGGGTAGAAGGGGGCATAGCCGGAGAACCTGTGTCAGCGTTCCCCAGGAGTGTCTGTGTGTTTGTATATAAACCAAATCTCAAAGTGTGTGTGTGTGTGTGTGTGTGTGTGTGTGTGTGTGTGTGTGTGTGTGTGTGTGTGTGTGTGTGTGTGTGTGTGTGTGTGTCAGCTATTTGGGCAGGGACACAAAGCACTGGTTGGAAAGAGAGGGTACTGGAGGTTTTGGCTTGACTACTCAGTTGACATCTGAACCCTATAGCTGTGCCACTGGGAAGTCTTATTGGGGATCTGGAGAGAAAGGGAAAAACCAGCCCCAGACTGACTGTGATCTCTGTGTGCACTTAAGGGAAATTGTACGTTACTGCATGTGTGTACATGTTATCCTCCCAATGTGGACACCTCTGATTGGTGCTAGTGCTGAGGATTGAGGCTACATGATTACTGGGCCCATGCATTGGTGTCACATATTAATTATTTGGCAGTGGAGGGATATCCACATCAAATATTCATTGGTTGATAGTGGTGAGTTAGCCACATCACATATTAATTGGCTTGTAGTGGTGTGGATAGTGAATTCCTGTTGCTTGTGTACAGGGATCACTGAAGGTGTTTTTTGTACTCTAAATCAGCCACACAGTGAACATTCACAGTTCAGATCACAATTGTTTTATTTCTTTTGTTAGCTTAGTTAGTCAGGGAGAGCAGCCAAGAATGTCAGCAGAGGAGTATGGCAAGCTGACAAGGTGCCAGTTGGCTGACATTTGCCAGGCTAAAGAACTGGTGCATAGAAACCTGACTAAAGCAGACATGATTGCAGCTTTAGTCATAGCTGTATCAGAGAATAGCAACCAGGAAGATGATCAGACTGGCGGTGGAGATGTACAACACTCAGAGAATGGACAGTTGAACCTTTCTACAGAGGACTTAAAAATCTGTCTGGAGCTAAAGATACTTGAGTTGGAGGCCAAGCATTTGGAAATAGAAGAAGCAAAGAGACTGAGGCATCTAAAGAGTGAAAAGAATGAGAAACTGAGACATCTGCAGGCTGAGGAGAATGAAAAACTGCTACGCCTGGAAGCTGAATCGAAGGGGAGGCAGAGGCAACATGAAAAGGAGATGCTGACTCTTTGCCAGAGTCATTGAGGTAATGGGGAAGGGAGTAACAGAACCCCAGAAGCAACAAAGGTCAGTACATTTCTTCCACAGCTTACAGAGGGGGATAATTTTGATAGTTTCATTCATATGTTTGAGAGGGTAAGTAAACAGTATGATGCTGACCAAAGGCTCTGGGTACAGTTCCTGACCCCCCTTACTCCATGGTAAAGCTGCAAATGTTCTGTCCAAACTATCTGATGTTGACTTTTTAAACTATAATGTTGTAAAGAAATGTTTGCTAGAATTGTTTAAGCTAACATTTGAAGCTTATAGGAAAAGATTTCATGAGCATAAATACAAGGCAGATGTAAGTGTGTGTGAATATGTTGCTGAAGTGAGCACTTATTTTCATAGGTGGGCGAGTGGATGTCAGGTCACCACTTTTGAAGGGCTGGCAGACCTTTTGGTGAGGGAACAAGTCCTTAGCACTTTGTCTGAGGACATGAGGATCTGCTTTGCTGACAGACAATTCTCTACTGCAGATGAGTTGGGGAATAAGGGAGACCTATACCTAGCAAGCAGGGCATCCCTGCATGACAAAGGGACACCCAGTGCTGCTCATCGGCCTAAGGGAACCCATGGTGTGCAGCACAGACTGCCCCAGCAGAATCTGCCAGTAACAGGGGAAGCCACTAGTCCAGGGACATGTCCATGACCTAGGGTTAAATGTTTTGAATGCAACCAATGGGGCCATGTGGCATATAGATGTCCACAGAGGCAAAGTGGGGAAGAAAAGGTGGGAGAGCCAGTAAGTGCGAATAATAAAATGCCAATAGTAGGCTGCCTTGAGACAGTAGGGGTACCAAACTACCATCCTGCAGATGTCCTGATAGGGAAGGATTTTGATGAGGCAGTACCATGTGTTTATGCATTTACACGCAGTCAGGCTTGGAGACAAGAATGTGGGTCTGGTAACCTGGGGTAGAGCCAGACAGACTGCACATTTGCAGCCAGGACTGGTGAGGTGGCTACTTCAGGGAGGGAACTACCCTGCAGCAGTGAGACTGAAGGTGAGTCACAGCTGCTTGTGGGTACTGATGTTCCCTTGGACAGAGTGACTGCAAGTGCAGAGGTGAGTAGTAGTACCCATGCTGACAGTGAGGCACCTCTGTCAGACGATACCAGACTTCCTGTGGAAGGGGAGCTGGGAAGGGTTACAAAGAGAGAGATGAGACAGGCTCAGCTCTCAGACTCTACATTACAAGGCCTGAGGGAGGTAGCTAGTGAAGCACCTGATTCTCAAGGGAAAGGAGAATCTGTATACCGGAACAAAGGGTTACTGTATAGAGACTGGACCCCTGAGGGAGGGCTAGAAAGTGAGAGAATACAGCAGTTGATAGTTCATAAAGCCTACCGTCTGACACTTCTAGCCATAGCAGGTCATACGAGCATAAGACGTACAGAGACATATTATACAGAACTTCTGTTGGCTTGGAATTTCCACAGATGTAACAGGGTACTGCAGGACCTGTGAGCAGTGCAAAAGGGAGGCAAGGCAGGAGACAAGATGAGAGCTCCTTTAATGCTTTTGCCTATGATTGAGGAGCCATTTCAGAGGGTAGCTATGAATATTGGGGGGGGGGTGTCTGAGTACTCCAAGCTCCACAGAGAAAAAGTATATCCTAATGGTAGTAGGTTATGCTACAAGATACCCTGAGGCAGTAGCTTTGTCCTCCTTTGATGCAGAAAAGGTGGCAAATGCTTTGTTAGAGATTTACAGCAGGGTAGGTTTCCCAAACGAAATACTGACTGACAGAGGTGCCAATTTCATGTCAGACCTGCTGGCTTGTTTGTGGAAGCACTGTGAGGTGAAGCACCTAAAGACCACCCCTTACCATCCCCAGACTAATGGTGTTGTTGAGAAGTTAAACTCTACCCTCAAGTCCATGCTATGGGCATTTGCAGACCAGATTATTGGGAGTGGGACAAACATTTGCCTCATCTGTTGTTTGCTTACAGAGGATTTCTCCAGGAATCCAAAGGTTTTTCACCCTTTGAGTTGCTGTATGGGCACAGGTTGAGGGGGCCTCTAGACTTAATTCGTAATGAGTGGGAGGGCAGGTGTGAATCTCACCAGGAGTCTGTTGTGGCATATGTCCTAAACCTCAGGACAAGGCTCAGGGAACTCATGAGCTTGGCCCAGGAGAACCTGGCAGAAGCCCAACAGCAGAAAACGGTCTGGTAAGACAGAAAAGCTTGAGCTAGAGAGTATGCTGTAAGGCAGCAGGTAATGGTTCTCATTCCTGTCAGAAACAATAAGCTGCAGGCAGCGTGGGAGGAACCCTACAAGGTGGTAAGGAAGGTCAGCGATGTTAACTACATGGCAGAACTGCTAGGCAGGAGGCAGGGGCACAAATTGTGCCATGTTAACATGATGAAACCATACCATGATAGGGAGGCCCTTGTGCTGAATATTTGCTGTGTATTACAGGAGGAGTCTGAGGGAGATCTGGTGACTGAGCTCCTCAGTGAAGCTCTGACTGACACCTCAGTGGAAGAGGTAGCAATGTCCCAGCAGCTATTTCCTACCTAGGTTCAAAAAATCTGAGGTGTTACAGGAGTTTGGGGACATGTTCACTAGGAAACCAGGGTGCACCCACCTGGTGCAACACCAGGTGGATACAAGACCCAAAAGGCCTATTAGACAGGCCCCTTGCAGGGAGCCTGAGAGTGTCAGGCAGACTCTGAGGGAGGAGATACAGGAAATGTTGGAACAAGGGATCACTTAGGAGTCCAACAGTCCTTGGGCCTCCCCAGTGGTGCTGGTGCCAAAGAAGGATGGCAGCACCAGGTTCTGTGTGGACTACAGGAAATTAAATAGTCACACAGAGTCAGACGCTTACCCCATGCCTAGGACAGATGAGGCCCTAGATCAGCTGGGTTGGGCTAAGTATCTTGCCACCATTGATCTTATCAAGGGTTACTGGCAGGTGCCCTTGACTCCCAGTGCTAGAGAGAGAGGTCAGCCTTTCTGACTTCTTTTGGCTTCTATGAGTTCACAAAGATGCCCTTTGGGATGAAAAATGCCCCAGCGACTTTCCAGAGGCTGGTAGATCATATCCTAGCAGGAGCAGGAGGATGTGCCCTTGCTTACCTAGATGATATTGCCATCTACAGCCATTCCAGGCAAGAACACCCTTAGCATGTCAGAGTGGTGCTGGGCAGACTACAGAGGGCAGTCTGAAATTCAAATGTATGTCATTATTTAGTGACTTCAGTCCTTAATAATTTGCCAGAAAACAGTGATGCTATGAGAAAAAGTTCAAAAATATGAGGCCAAAAATCTGGACATTCTCTGAAAATCAGGGCAGTTGAGAGGTATGTGCAGTGCCTATTGGGAAAAGCATTGCAGTAGAAAAACAGCTTTATGTATTAACTGTGGTGCCCAGTATCATCTAGCTAGAGCAAAACCTGTTATTCTGGCAACTTTCTACATTTATAAATGCAATACATTTATAATAGCAATATTTAAAATCTATTGATGATTTTTGGCCTCCCACCATCAATTTTGTGTGCTTAATGGTTGTGAGGTATGGCACTGCATAGAGTGCTGGTGTCAATGACTTAATTCAGTTTTTTTTTTTTTTTGGTTGGGCTTGAGGTAGAAACAACCAACATGTTTGTAAGAGGTGGCTGGAACTCCACAGAGGCAGAACATACAAACTCTACACAGGCACTGGTCTGTAGTCAACATTGATCCCTGTACCTTATGCTTGGGAAACAAAGACCTTAACCATTGTGCCAAATGCGAACAATACTCAGTTTATTTTATTCATCTGTTAACTAGAAAAATCCACTATACACAAATATCTTTTTTGGGGTGAACAGGGAGCATTCTCCGGTTAAGTGACTTTCCCAAGGAGCCTAAGGGGAATAGCAGCTACCAAGGGAGAACTGAAGGTTTTTGTTTAAGCAGGCCACCATAATAATATCCAGGTCAATATCACACAAAGTAAAACCAGTCTTGTTGCAGATGACTTTAGTACTGGACTACAGTGTCCGTAGATGAACCTGTGGTACCTAGTTCTCCATATTCTAACTTCAGCAACCAGACAGTATCCTGGGTATGGTACACAGAGCATTAGTTCAGTGTGCATTTTGTTTAACCTCTGTTTAGCAACTGGTCTCTAATACAGATGGTATACCCAAGTGATCCAAGTCCACTATGTTAAACCAGGCCTACTGTTCCTTCTTTTGCCACTCCAAAATATTGTACTCTTACAGGAGAAGAACACATCAAAAAGGAAGTTTTGAAGGGCACAAAGGATGGTGTACCAAAAATTGTTCCCAGAGATAGTAAATACTATCCTGAACTGTACAGAAAGACAATAATAAAACAAAGATAACACCAAGGAAAAACATCAGTTCTAGTAGTATAAACTGAAAACATATAGCAATATTCAGATGGACGGCAGTGACACATCAGCATAATAACAGCAATGAAAGGCACCATATGACCAAATGCTTATCTTCTGCCCAGGGGGGTCTAACAAAGAGGAATAGAATGCAGCTCAAGAAAGGCAGCTGTATACAAAAGAGCACTGTAAAAATCAGTGTCTCATTGTTCAGGTGGAATTAGGGCTAAAATGAAGATGAGCACATTCCATTAATTAAATAAATAGAAATTAATCGCTCACATAAGATCAATAACCACTGTTAACAAACAATCCATTATGCAAATCAAGAAGAAAAATTGTAAACGTGGAAAAAAGCCTGATGTCAAATAATTTTAGAAAACACACGTAAAACATGACACAACAGAAGCACAGAAGGATCAACAAAGTATCTTATCTTTATCCACAGAGACCACCAAAAGAAGCAGGTAGGCAGTAGCAGCAGAACTCTAGGTAAATCCATACCAAAGCAGCTTGCACTAACCAGTAATTAAAACAAGAAAATAGCGATGACTCTGCTGTGCCATTAATGAAAGAGACAAAGCAAGAAGCAAATATTTTTGTCAGTTGGTTCAATTTCCAATCCATTCACTGCCCTTTATTATAGATCTGTTGGCTGACTACAATGATGGCAGATGGCTTAAGAATATAATACATACTGTACTCAAGATATGCTCAGAAAAGATATGAGATAAACCAGTTCAGTATGAAAGTAAGAGACTGCAGCAAGGGAAATGAGCTAACTAGCCAAATAAATACAATGTCTCAGCTCTGAAGGCAATAAAACCAGATGGAGAGCACAAGTAGGTGTAACATGGGTCAGCATAAAGCATTAGAATAACCGCAGACATGGGTTAAAAATAAGTTAGTATAGGCATAATAGTGATGGACAACGTATCCAGACAATAAAGCAGGCCACAGGTATTAATGTCAAATGTTAAATATGTAAGTAATTGTCTGGCTGATATAAACAGTTTAAAGTACCAAAACCCTAAGACTACAGAGCACTTGCTATGTAAAATTAAATGGAAAACTAGACAAAACAGCTAAACACCAGCATCTTGCCTCCCCATGGTTTTGCAAGATAAAAGTCCTCTCCTGGCAAAAACAACTACAATCACTATAAAATGGAAGTGGAAAATAGCTCTTGGACTTGGCTGCCAGCGTCTCTTAAACAGTGATCAGTAAAAAGTAAGAGGAACAGAAAGCCGATGCAATGATTCTGTAAGTTTATATGACCAAAGATGACAAGTTCCTTTAACCATCTAACACTGCTGACAACCCTAGGCAACATTTTTCTTTTGTTGTTCTTTTGGTCATCTGCAGCAAAACTACTAGTAATGCCTTTGACATTGTATCTGTTAGATTAATACCTCCTCAGCACTGACAATATGAAATATGGGAGGGCACTGTTTAGCTTAATGAATTTGTCTGCAATTATAGTAGAAAGTACCATTAGGAAGAAGTATGAAATTGCTGTTTGCAAGTAAATGCCCTGCTTTGGTGGGGGGAGATACAATTTTTCCTGTTTAACAGCAGATTGTTGAATTATTGCGATAAGCATGCCTTAAAAGTACACACGTTTGTGTGTGCCAGCTTTATATGAAGGGTATGTGGTGTAAAACCAAAGAATGATGCATGCTAGGTTTGACAACAAGGGGAGGGAGAGCTCATTTAATTATGGATTTTGTAACTTGAAGTGCAGTGGTTTGTTCCATTGTAATAGGGGATTATTAAGGGACCTACCTCTTGAGACAGAGTCTTGGATTACATAAGACATATACAGGAACTATTTCTGCAACAGGGAAAAACACCTAATAAGGACAATATAAACAGATGAGGTGATGGGTACACTTGGGATTTATATGGAAAAGGATCAAACATTTACATTTTGATTTTAATTTTATATAGGGTTAAAGTGTTGCGAGTGTGGTAAAATAAGTGACATATTAGTTACCCAGAAACCTTATGGCTCTGTGTTGCTCTTATTAAATCATCTCAATGCTGACTGACTGGACAATCAGAATTTAAATGTGGGTCCCACAAGAATTAACAGCTTTAAAGAGAAAAACGAATAAACAGCATAATAACCAGACAGTGGTTTTCTCTCAGAGTGCTTATTGACCTTTTCTGCACTAACAAGTTAAAACTGCTAGTGCAGTGTTTTAATTCTGAAATAGGTTGTGACCTACATAAATTTAAGTAGAATTTATAATATGTATTCAGTGCTTTGTAACTTTCAGTATATTCTGAGGAAACAAATATACATTCTGCACTGACATCTACTGTAGAGGAACAGACACTTCTCAATACGATGTCCTACTGTCTGAAATGTTGTGTCTAAACCTAAAAGACTTTGCTTGAATGTTCCTATTGCAGAGTATATAGCTTTAGATGTGAAGTTTTTTCTTTATTAAGTAAAAACAAAATACATTTCACCCATAAGATACGTTTTAATTGTGTCACTTTCTGGATGGAATCTGTTGGTTACAGGGAGGAGACTGCCATGATATTCTCTTACCACATCCAAGTCACATGAAGGAAATTTGTGAACTAGGGGCAGTCAGAAGGCTCTGTGGAGCAGCTCCTTAGCTTCAACTTGTTCTGATCCAATAACCCACTAAACGTATGTTAGAAACTGACAATTTTACCACTTAGGAGCCTAAATTAAAATCATAAGTAAAGAGGGAGAAGGACCCTGCTATGATCAGGGTGATTTTATTTGCTATCAGTATGAGACACCCTTTGGTAATCTGTAAAAAGAAGTACAATAAAATCACAGATATAACAGTGTCACCTTCTGTCATAATTGCCAAAGCAGCTTCCTTCTTCTATTTCAAAATTGTTTTACCTGTGTTTTGGCTGATAACTATATGTTTTGCCTTTTTAGTTATTATCAATTTCTCCAGTGCTGGAAATATTATTTGAGAAATTTGGCTTATATCTAGATAGATAGATAGACAGATAGATAGATAGATAGATAGATAGATAGACAGATATATAAATAAATATCTATATATATAAATTTTGCTTGCTCATTTATTAACTCAGCCTTTCCCATTCTGCAGACTACTGTGTTGGAAATTTTACTGGAAGGAAGGGGAATACAGAATGGATGTGCATGTGAATTTGTGTGTGTGTGTGTGTGTGTGTGTGTGTGTGTGTGTGTGTGTGTGTGTGTGTGTGTGTGTGTGTGTGTGTGTGTGTGTGTGTGCATGTGTGTGTGTCTGTGTGCATATGTGTGTGTGTGTGTGTGTGTGTGTGTGTGTGTGTGTGTGTGTGTGTGTGTGTGTGTGTGTGTGCGCGCTTACGTCTATGTAAATTTGAGGAAAATCTTACTGAATGATTTTGGATTAATTCAGGGCTACAGAGACAGTTGTGCTTAAGGTTAAATGGGTCTACTGTAAAAGAATGCAAGGCTAATGTAGCTAATGTTTTATTTCAAATAACTTGGCCTCTATCTACTGTAGACATCACAAATATACTAAATCAGCAAAGTATACATAATGTGATGCATTGCACTTTGGTTTCCACATTACTGTTTTATCAGGACAGCACCGAGGTGGTCGAACTTCTTAATAATAATGTCCTTCTTCAGTTATTCTTTGTGTTTCATTGGCTTCAGTCATCACAAAAAAGTGTGTTTTTGAATTAGACAGTTGTATTGCAGATACAAATCTTTGGAAATGAGAGAAAAATATTTCAGTGTGTATTATTACATCTTAAAACAGATTGTGTGAATTAATAGCAGTTGTTTATAGTGCATTTGACACTAACTTTATTCCCTTTCATCATCTGGAATTACAAACTTTTCTCATTTAGCATGAATTGTGAACATTTTTAAGTGTATTGAGTTGTCTATACTTTTCAGTCCATAGAATGTTATAGAGCAGACTGCAACTATGGGGAACATGTCATTAGTGTCCACGACATGGTTGCTATGGAGAAAGTCAGCGGAAAAGATATATATAAGGATCAGTACAGTGCTCTAATGATAAGATGCACTTCAGGAGTTAAATGTGCAGCTTTCCATCACAAGCTTCACAAACTGCAAAACATTTTTCCTCGGTACTGTTTATGATAAGTTTAAACACGTCAAGCTCCTATGTTTCTTTTCCATGAAAATAACATTTTCAGTGTTACAAAAACAGATTTATTATCATTCATCTTGATTTTGTAAAGTTAATAAGGAGCATCAACTTCACTCCAAGCCTCAGCCTACATAAAACTGGTATGCTTTTTAATAAAGAATGAAGACTTATTAACTATACATTGCAACATTTGCCAACCATCGTATTTACACAGATTTATCAATTGCCATATAAAACATATAAGCATATGGAGAGAACAGCTGAAAAATCTATTAATGCTACATGAATTTTATTGACAACAAGCAGAATCAACTATATCATGAAGTCTGCAAGCAATTTCTTGAAATAATGCAAACCTACAGTGCATTGAAAACTGATTAGTAAATGAAAGGCTCACATGATAAAAAAAATGCTGTGAGTTATTCTGTACACAAATTTAGCTATGAACAGCAGTTGGCATGATTGTTATATGAAATGAAAAGCACAGGTTCATGCTGCATTAAAATTAAAGTACTCATAAAACACTATGTTATGTGCACTATCCATGTATAACTCAGATCTATGAGCTTTTGCTCCAAGACTGCAGTATATGCAGTGTGATAATGACCTAAATGACATTTGGTCACTCATTGTCTTGTATGCCTTTGTTTGTCCATAAGGTTAAGAAATATCTTGAAAATCATGGTGCATGCACCTATTTTTTCATTATTGCATATAATAGTTAATTACTATATATTTTCACTGCAAGCTTAGGAAATGTTAACGTGCTGTATTATTTTTCCTGTTTTCAATGCAAGTATGCAGAGTCTCTGTATTACATTATATATCTTTTGTTGTATGTCACTATTTGTATTTGTCTGGGTTATAACTCAAACAGTCCAATGAATCCGTCCATTTGCAGTACTAACAAATGAATGAATCAATAATAGATATGAATATGTCCAGCTTCTTCAAACCACTTAGTAAACCTTTTTCAGAATAATCTAGCTTTCTTTGAAGATGGACCAAGAATTGTAAAATAGTTATTTTTTGCATTGTATTTGGTGTTCCTAGAAAAAAGTGAATAAGTATACTTTTAGTGAGTGGCTAATTTTACAAAGTTACAATGCTGGAAGATTGCTCAAGATCACAAATGAGATATTTGCCAGACATTATCCATGTAGACATAATCACAAATAACCTGTCTGTAAACCATAAGTCCAATTTTATTTTAAAACTATCTATAATATCTACTTTTCTGACCTCTAAAGGCAATGAATTCCATTTATAAACAGTTCCAGCCTGAAAATACTTTCTACATGATTTCAATTTTAAGTCAACCAGCTTAATAAGGAGATGATTAATTCTAGTATGTTGTCATGCCTGAGAAGAGTTATTCCTAAACTGCATTTAATTATTTCATTTTTTAACTTTAAATCCAATGCAAGTATGCAGAATTTACACCAAATCAAGTAAACCCTTGTTTGTCTATAATATACTGAAACAAATTAATTCTTTCCTCTTATCTCAATTGTTCAGTCCTTTAGTGTTTCTCATAAAGAACTTTTGCATCCTCACAAGTCTACAATACAGAATCTGATGTAATTTTTAATGATAACTCTAATGATGGATTTGTATACCAACAGCATCACTGTCTCATCTCTTTTCTCATCTCTTTTCTTGATAATATTGTTTTTAATAATGTTCTAATTACTTAGAAACTCTTTCTCAAAATTTTACTAACTGAATAGTTCAAATTACTTATTAAGCTGCCCAAATCGGAAAAATGGTGACAATCTCCAATTATGGTAATATTCATATCTAGATACCTCAGAATCTCTGGCTGATCTTTTATTGAAGATACAGTTCAAGTATTTTAGCATCATCTATAATTTTGCCTAACCCAACATTTTCCTAAAACAAAAGGGGATCCTTGAGGAACTCCTCTTGATATTCCAAGTTCTCTTAAATTAATCCCCGAAATATACACCAGTGTGTTTCTTCCATCTAACCCAGGGGTTTTCAACTGGTGTGCCATGAAAGGACGACAGGTGTGCTGCAAGATTTTTTAAAAAGATAGCTTTTTAAAACTTAAGGTCACAATGAAATACTTTCAGGAAGTATTTGCACATCACAGGTTTAAACATGTGGCTCAAAAATGTTAAGTAGCTCAAGGACTGCCAAGTAAGTAAAGAAAATATGGATGCATAGCTGTCTACTTTTTGTCATGAAAATGTGGAACACTGCCTCACACCCTAGCAACTTCATATACGAAGGTAACAATATGGTTAAAATGAGCTACTATTATGGGGGGGCATATAGTTAGCATAAGAGTTTTTGGGCCTTTACCTTACAAATACGAAATACAGGGTTTGATATTAACTTCTGGTTATTACCTTATACCTAGACAGTAGTGGGAGCAACAGGTCTAATAAAAAGGAATTTACAGTTGTATTCAGATATGATGCCAATACAAGTATCTCTGTATGAATTGCATTTGTTTATTAGTGGGTACCATTATAGTAACACTGTTTGAAAATGTTGATCTTTTTAAATCAATTAAAATTATACCTATTTTAATTTTTTTGTCAGATTGGCAAAAAATATAATATATTTTTTTGGTGTGCTGCAAGATTTTAGTAATTGGTTTATGTGTGCCATGAGATGAAAAAGGTTGAAAATTACAGATCTAACCAACTTGCTACCCATTGGATTACATGCGTGTTAAAATTACAATTCAGCGAATACTTTTAGATGACTTGATGTGGAACTGAATCAAAAGCTTTCACCAGACCTAAACAGATCACTTCCACAGCTATGTTTTTATCAAGAGTGCTTACTATATCAGTTAAAAAAACTGTAAAGATTTGTTATTGTAGCTCTCTCTGGGGTAAACCCATGGTGATGAATATCAAGATATTTAGTTTCATCAATATCCATTTCATACGTTTCCCAATGAGAATAGTAAAGATGATACATCTAAAATTATCAGTCTTATAGATTATACCTCCTTTATAGATGGGAAATATATTAACATTTTACTGTGATATAGGACAACACCACATGACAAAGTTTGTTGAAAAGGAAAGGATAAATATCCTAGTAAACTATCCTTATCATTTATTATAAATAATCCATTTATTTCATCAGAAGCTGGACAAGTATCTTGTCTTAACTTAGCAATATTTTTTCTTACCAGTTTTGACATCTGACATCAAATTGTAGGAAATCATAATTTTGAATTGTCTGATCGTTAACATCCCATGCCTTGAAAAAATTCTGCAAACCTTGTCACCATACCACTTAGATCAGTTAAATTGTTGCCATCTTTATAAATCCATAAATTATTATTTGTCCCTATCTATATTGCCATACATACCTGAAAATATATTTCTTGTTATCCATTACATACTTCCAACTGAGACTCAGAACTACTCCTGGCTTTCCTAATGATCTGTCTAACTTTCAAGGTGTAGTTTCTAGGTTGTAAATTATTACACTCTGTATGGTTTCTCATTTTTCTGAACTCCGACTTTTTTCCTATTATAATTTCTTATATTCAAATTCACCCATGGGGGACATAATTAGTGCTGTAAAACCATTTTTTTTTACAGTCTGGAATTCTCAGAAGAATTATTCCACATTTTTTGCATTGGTATACTACTTAGTTATTCTTTTTGTTCCAGTTATTAATACAATTATTTATGGATGCGAGATTTGCTCTGGAATAATAATTTCTCTTTAAAAGGAGACAATGATTTCTTATATGTGGCTTCCAATCCAAATAGCAATTGAGGACTAAATGATCTGAATTTCCCAGAAGTTCTTTAACCATTACTTTTATTTTACTATCAGAGGGTAATAAAATAACTTTGAGAATATTACTTTCCCTAATAGAGTTATTAATGTGCTGGACAACATTAAGTTCATCAAAAGTTGATTGAACTTAGTTTTCCAATGTAGCGCTTCCATTCATTCTTTTCCAAGATATCCCTGGAATGTTAAGATCCCCCATAAAATATAACGCAAGTCAGTAACTGATCTATTTAATTCTCTCACCCAGATCTTAGTTTCATGATTACTATGGTGGTCATTATTAAGGTAGTCATTATAATGGTGGTTGTTAGCCTGGTATATATCTATGAACTTATGAACCTATTAAGGGAAAGTGAGCTGTAAACTCCTATGATTTGAATACTCATTTGATTGCTCAGAATTAAGAAGGATTTAATTTCTGATATTTCACAATTATACACAACCTGGAATCTTAGATGTCCCTTTACACACACACACACACATATATACATTCATGCATACATACATACATGCATACATACATACATACATCCCACTTTCTCTGGCATCTTTCCTATAATTATAGATATAGTATAACCATACCAATTCAAAGGGTAATATAAACAATTGAACCAGATTTCAGTTATAGTCACTGTGTCTACCTTTTCATGTGAAAAAGCCTTGGATCAACAAATTTGTTGTTCAGACCCCTTGCCATTGTAACCATTAACACTAGCTTACACTTTTCACTGTTTTCTCTAAAAATGTTTAATGATTTTCACAAGTTAAGGCATATGATCTTATTAGCAATGTGACTAAGATGAAATCCATCTCTAGCAAAACAATCTCTTCTGTCCAACATGTGTTCCCGGACACAAAAATGGCAATTCTTGGGTTCCATCATGAGTTTCCTAATGCTACAACTTAACCTACTAGCAAGAGATTTTAAGACTGCTCCAAAATTTTCATCTGGAAAGATATCTATAAAAATTACCTTAAATTCAAATTGTAAACAGTGATGTAGTATTTATTTCACTTCATTTAACAGCACCTGAGAATTGACCTTATCTACATCATTATTTCAACCTTAAATATAAGTACACATTAATGATGCCTGGTTGTGATCATTTTACAGATTCCATTCCTGACATGGGCCATCCAAGCACAGTGTGGGGCTGAAATCACAATTCTACGTTGATGTAAGTAATGTTTCATATGCCTTAGCACTGAGTCTCCTATAAATTAACATTTTTACTTGTGTGCCATTAGTCACATTATTATAACTTCCAAACATTTTGATTCCTATAACCTAGACTTTCATTATCAACAGTGCTATCAAATTTATTAATTTCCCTTTTCTATTCAGGGCACTGTTAGTGAATTCCAATTGATCCTGATTTAATCCAACATAAGTTTTCCTTTTCTTTGCCTTAACTTCATGATTCCCTTTATATGAGTTGTCATTGGACTTATTCAAAGAGTTAATAACTTATTCATCTGATTCATTATCTTGAATATTTGCTATTGCTATAACTCTTGAGCATTCCCAATAATCAGTGGTTCTTCTGAGATTATAACTAGTTTACAACTTCAAAATTAAAATTCTGCAGATCAATACCATTTCATTTACTTCAACCATATTTTGAGTCTGTCTATCCATAAACTCCATATGAATATTTGCATTTTTATGTCACTTTAACAAAGGTTTGCATGTTTGACAAATAAGCTCATCTTCATCAAAGGAATCTGTACTCAGAGTATATTTTGCTCACTGAGTATTTTGTTAACCATCCTCTATATAGCTGATCTCTCAAAAATCTGTCCAAATTACTCCATAGTAATTTCAAAGGCTAAGGTGCACTAGCAGTCATTCCTTCAGTTATCTGTTCTGACACTTACGGCTGATTGCTCTGCAGCCCACCTTAAACAAGTAAGGGAGTGTGCCACAATTCCAACAGAAGTTGTGATCGAAGTCAAAAGACAGAAGGAATATCAAAGGGAATACTGGACCCTAACTTCAGCACAAAGCCCTTCACATACCGTGTCTAAAAGCTAGAGTTAAAAGTTAAAATAATGCTAAGTATAGCAGCTAAACACTGTACTGGCTCAGACTTTCCTTCAGTCAAGTGTACTTCAGTGCTACATGGTTCGCTGTAACAATCCATTAATATAACATACAACTTGTTTTGATCTTTCTTTTTCCTTCTCCTATTAACAGAACAATGGCAGTAATTTGGGGGGATAGGTTAGATGAAAAGGGAATTAAGAGGGCAATATTGCCTGAAAAGCAAGCAGCCCAGGATGGTTACACAGACAAATGGCTGCAGAGGTGAAGATGGAAGGGGAAGGCCATGGGGGTGGCAGTTTTTGGGAAAGGCAAGAAAGGGTAGTGGTTCAGTTTTAAGTAACACATGCAATACAGAATTTATGTAATGATTTCTGAGATTTTCAAAAGTGGATAAGTCTCATTGCTTCATGTAACCTTGTTAGTAGGCATTTGCTGAACAAAATGTAGTAATGGGCGGCACAGTGGTGCAGTGGTTAACATTGTCCTCACACCACAGAGGTTTTTTTCTCAGCTGGGGTCAGCTGGGGTGCCTTCTGTGGTGTGTTGTGTGTTCTCCTGTGTCGTGTGGGTTTCTCCGGGGTCCTCCCTTTTCCCCCATTCCAACACATGCATCTGAGCATTTTCTCCCGGGCCTCCGCTGAAAACAGGCTCTGTGGAACCTAGTCGGACATTCCCGGTCAACAAATGTTAAATAAATAAAATAAAATAAATAAAATAATGCAGTACAAAAAGTACAAAGGATAAAAACAATGTCCTACAATAGATATATGCATGTAACTGTCTGATAAGATGCACACAATGAACAAAAACGTTTTCGATCTATATCGAGAAAATTAAGCCATCTTTGGCCTGCTCCCTTGAGGCAGGAGAGGGTAACAAAATCCCTTGTGAGCTGGGTTTCCCTGTTTGAAACTCCAAAGAGTGCTGTTGAGACTTCTCTGCCTGCATAAATTTGCCTCATTTGTGTGATGCTGGTCATCACTTAGTGGCAGTTAGCAGTGCCCTGTGTAAACACTGGCACCTAGAATTAACATTTTTGCTATAGAAGTACACCTGAAATTTCCCCAGGACCTAGTTTTACATAGAATAGGCTCCCTATTGAAATGTCGGCATGCGACATGCCAACAAAAAAAATACTGAAAACACATGAGAAGAGCAAATATAAAAGATCACTCTTCTCCTTAAAACTTCTTTTTGCAGGGGGCCAAGCCCACCTGCCCCCCAAATGTGAAAGGCAAGCCCTTCTACCCCCCAAACATATATATTCCAACTCTGAGATAATCATACCTTGGAAAAAAGGGAATATTCCAAGAAATGGCATCTTGGACTTGATAAATACAAGTCTGATCTTTTGGCCATTTAGTCTCCATACTCTGGGACTTGCTCTAACAGGTCCCAACATTTCAAATGGTTACCGACAGATCAGCTAGTTTGTGCACTGTGAAGCACCCACCTCTTGAGCTTGGTATTAGATAGTCTAGCTGGGAATCTATAGTCTTACAGCAACCAAGTTAGCTAGGTGTTTCTAGAA
This sequence comes from Protopterus annectens, assembly GCF_019279795.1. Taxonomy (NCBI): domain Eukaryota; kingdom Metazoa; phylum Chordata; order Ceratodontiformes; family Protopteridae; genus Protopterus; species Protopterus annectens. The sequence goes on along the minus strand of NC_056731.1, from coordinate 51,054,022 downwards.
TACATAATGAGGATTCATAGCCATTGATATGCACTTCCCTTTATCCCTGATGTTAGTCTGGTAGACATGGGTGTCTTGAGGCAATTCAGCAATTGCCTCATGTATACTGACAACAACCTAATTTGTCAACAAACAGATACAGTATGTGAAAGATGTAGTTATATAATATCACTGGAGGCAAAGCGCACACATACAAGCACTTATAATATCAAACAGGTTGTCAGTAATACACATACTACCCTCACAACACTTAGTGGTAACTAGATATATAGACTCACATATGTTGAGGCCCTTAAATGTAATATCCCCAACAAAGACCTCTTAGACACCACAGTCAAAACGTATCCTCAGCAACCTCTACAGCACTCAACAAAAGCAACACCCAAGAAGACACATATTGCCAACATCCCATGGTGCTCACCTTCTAAGCCCATAATGTATACCTCCATGCAACCCATTATTTTGTTCATAGGAGACTCCATTGTGAGATGCACAGATATTCCTATCACTGGGCCAAGTAAGGCAGCTGCCTATCAGGGGCCAGAATCTGTCAAATTACACATGGGAGCAGGTCACTGGGTTGCAAGTACCAGTCTGACCCTGTCATAGTCTGTGTGGGTGTAAATGATTTGAGACATGCTTCCCTGGACTATATAAAGAGAGAGAGATGTGATGGATCTCTCAGATTATGTGTCCCAGGCTGGTATGAGCCTATCATTGAGCAATATTCTACTTTCTCCAAGGATGATGCCACAGCATGAACAAAATATAACTGACTTTTATCATTGCCTTAGTTTTGGTATCAGTCCAAGAGGTACAATATTTGTTAGCATGGGGGAAATGATCAACAGACCTCACTACTTTACCAGGTATGGTCTGTACATGCCTCCCTTCTCTTTCAAATATCAGCTAAAGCATTTTCTTCATCTATAATGTCCTTTTTAGACAATGCCAAACTGACAAACCTTCTGACATAACTGAATTGTTCACTGAGACCCTGGACAAACCTTCTGACATAACAAAATCTACCCTACTCAATGCCCGGAGTCCAAACAAGAAACTCTACTTCCTCAAAGCCCTCATTACCTTGGAGAATGCAGCCATTTGTAGAGTTGCATGGCTTAAATCATTGGAGAACACCCTGGCAATGCAGGGCTACAATGCCTTCCTCCACACATTGAGACTAACAACTGCATAGGCTGGGCTTAAGGGTGATGGTGTCTCAATTTATATCAAAAACAATCATACCTCAAGGCTGGTCAGACATGATGATGAGTTTGAGTTTCTCCACAACCATATTACCATCGACAAAGTCAAAAACAATATCATATCCTTGCTAGCTATAGGTGCCCCTCAATGATTCAAGGAATGCATAACACATACTTTACCCTGGTGAATCCCAATATCGATAGGTTGTATAAATATGGAAGATATTATACTCATGATAAAACAAAGTTTCCTCATTCTAAACAAGAAACTCAGAGGCCAAATGAAGTCTACCAAAGCCAAATTTATGGTAAAAATAGCCTCCCAGGCTAAGGTGAACCATAAGGCTTTCTTTAGCAAAGTCCACAACCTCAAAGGCAGTGCACAACAATGTGTAATACTAATTGTTAATGGAGTCAAATATACTGAAACAAAAGGTATAGCAAATCTCCTGGCTGACAAATTCATTTCCAGTTTTACCCTTCTCTCCTCCCCAGCTACTCTCCAGAAATATCATTGAACATAACCTCCCCATCTATAACTGGGGAGCAGGTCCTCAACTCGCTCTCCAAGGCCAAGAATACTGCATCAATGAGCCCCATTAATATCTCAGGCTCTCACCTAAATAAGATGAAGCCTGACCTATTAGGGCCTCTAGAGTCAGTATTTAACCATAGCCTTCAGACAGGCTTCATGCCACGCGAATGGAGAACTGCAACAGTTTCCCTCTACACATGGGTGGAGTGTCTACAGACCCATAAGTCTGTCTAGTCTCATATACAAAGACGTGGAAAGAATTATCTTTCAAATGATTAACAATGACATAGGAAATCTACAGACACTGGTTCCAACCCATTTTGTTTTTATCAGGAGCAGATTGTCTGCTCAATCCTGTGGACTTCTTCGAGAAGTTCACCAAAGCAATAGACGAGGGCAAAATGGTGCATACTGTCTACCCTGAAATGAATAAGGAATTTGATACAATACCCCTCTCAGCCATTGTAGACAACCAGGTGGCTTGCAGATAGGATGAAAGAAGTTAAGATAGGGGAGTCCACCTTCACAAAGAGTCAGTCATGAGCAGAGTCACTCATGGCTCTTTGCTGGGTATGCTCCTTTTTTGATCTACTTCTCTGAAGTCAAGGCCAACATCAATGGTTTCTGGCTAACAAAGTTTGCAGATCATTGCAAACTAGGTGCAGTCATTGAATCTCCCAAAGACATTAATGTCCTCCAAGAAGGGCTGATTCAGACAAATAACTAGTGTTATAGCCGCAGTTTAAAACCCAATGACAAAAAAGCATAATAATCTCTCTTGGGAAGTAAGCTAAATCTGGAAGCTACCTCATTGAAAACACACCCCTAAAAGTATATCTAGTAATCAGGTATTTGGGAAAGCATGTAGACAGTAACCTGACCCTTGACCATTGTGTGTCTATGGTAGTAAGGAAATCATTCTGTGTTGAACCACTTATAAAAAAGTGTATGACATCTAGGTCTAAGGAAGTCATTGTTCCACAGTATTCATCCCTCATAAGACAAGTCATTGAGTAAAATGCCCCTTTTGGGATGTACCTGACAAGGCCCATGCAGCAACTGGATTTTCCTCAGAGATTCTTCCCAAAAAGGATACACGGTGTGAATAACATGTCCTACAAAGATTGCCTCAAAGACTTATCCCTATACTCAGTCTCCTACAGACTGATGAGGGACGATTTATGCCTGGCATGCAAGGCATCCTTGGATCCTGCTATGACGAACCTTCTGCACATCAACAAAAAAAATATCATGATAAATATTCATAAATAGGATATGTTGGAGGGACAGGTATGTGTCTCAAAGATCACCACTTCCTTGTAACGGTCTTCCCATTCATGACAGGCAGAGTTCTTCCCTAACCCAGTTTAAGAGTAATTTGGACCAGTACATGGGGAATCAGAAATTCACCCTTGGTCTGACACATATGTCCATAATGGACAGAGACAGCCTGTAAATACTTGACTGCTCAGGCCCTAGCCTGCATATACCCTTCAGAATAATCTTAAGGTACCCAAACTTTTCAGGTATATTTGGGATAAATGACTTGGCTAAAAAAGGCCCCTGTGGTCATTAGCCTTGCATACACCTATGGACTTATTACAAATATGTCAGAAACTAACAAATGGATAAATATCAGTTAAAACTAATTAAAAGAAAATGCTAGTTTAATTCTACTGTTATGATTGGGGGTGGAACTGGTATCACAGGGAGAATAACAATAAGAGGATAAGAAACTTACAGATGTGAGACCACTGGTCAGAGACAAAATATATTCAAGTTTTGGAAGATAACTGAGTTAGGGGAGGGCCGTGATGAGAGCTCACTGAATACACAAGATAAATAATAATAGAATAGACGATTTTCTGAATTTTGGTGGTAGTGCAAATGAGAAAGTTGAGGGTATACTACATGAGAGGTTAAATGAAAAATGTATTTAGAGGAATAAATGAAGTGCTACATAAGGAGTGGGTTAATCAGCATAAATGATACAAAAAGGGAGTTTAAAATGATATAAAGAATGAGCAGTCAGACAGAGCAGGAAGAAGGCAATGGTGAGCAACAGATAGGGATAAGCGTGAATAAATTTAATGGTGCAGGATCCAAGTTTAAATTAATTAAAAATGTAACTTCTATTGATATGATTGAAAATTAGAATTAGATTTTGTCAGTATATGAGTAGAAGGGGCATGAAACGACGATGACCTAGGGACAGGACAGAAAGGATGATAGGAGCAATGGAAAAGATATTAAAAGAATGAACTTATATATCTACACACACACACACACACACACACATATATATATATATATATATATATATATATATATATATATATGGGTCTACAGAAGATCGACAGACCATTTGATCGACATTTATTTGGTCGATAGCCCATTTGGTCGACAACCAGTATTGAAGGGACTTAACAGGGATTTGCCCCCCTCCCCAATGTTGTGTGACCCTGGAGTTGATATATATATAGTTAGGGGGGTGTGGGTGTATGTCGTTTTTCTTGTATTTTCATGCTTTTAAACAAAACTATATATATAAAGTAGACCTATATATATATATATATATATATATATATATATATATATATATATATATATATATAGATGGGTCTACTTTAAAACACCGACATGCAAAACACCGACAACGACAACACCGAGACCGGAAGATCGACATCTGAGATGACCGACAGTTTAAAAGCATGAAACTTCACATGCCCGACAAACCACAATCCTGACAATCAAAAAAACAAACCAAATACCTTTCCGAAAAACACACACACAACACAAGCACAACAAAAAACTTACAAACCTACACTAAAACTTACATACACAACTATCTATGCACTAACCTTAACCCAAACCCTAACCCTAAAGTCCGTCACTATTGCACACTCACCTAACCCGCGCCCTAACCCTAACTCACTTAACCCACCCCTAACCCTAAAGTCTGTCACTATCGCACACTTATCTTACCCGCACCCTAACCCTTACTCACTTAACCCGCCCCAACCTAAAGTCTGTCACTATCGCACACTTACCTTAACATGTCGGTGTTCTCAGCATTAGGCTTTAACACTGTCAGTCATCTCAGTTGTCGAGCTTCCGGTCTCAGTGTTCTTGTTGTCGGTGTTTTGCATGTCTGTGTTTTCAGTATATATAGGTTCATAGGTAGATACTAGGCTATTGGCCCTGGGGCCTATACAAGCCTAGCCAAAAAGGTTCCCTGGCTTTCGCCACCCAAGAAAATTATTTTCCTGTGCCCCTGTCAAGCAGTGCCACAGAAGTGATCCCCAGGGTGAATTTTCTATTTCCCATCCAGTCATCAAGATTTTTCTTAAAGAGGGCCAATGAGGAGCTTTGCTTGACATGAATGGGTAGTTTGTTCCAGGGTATGGGAAGTCTCTGGGACAGGAATCTATCCCTCCAGCATGTTCTGTTAATTGTGGTGACAAGGTTTAGGTCCCTCGAGTGTGTGGTTCAGAGAGACTGTGATTTCTTTAAGTGTAGCATGTCCCAACAGCTCTGGGTTTGACATAGCTTTGTATGTTAGGCAGAGATCGCCTCTGAGTAGGTGATATGCGATGGAGTAGAGCTGGAGTTTTTTTGAGATGGTCTGCGTATGGCATCTGTTTGAGGCCAGTAATCCTCTTAGTGAGGTATTTCTGTGGCCTTTCCAGTTGTTGTAGGTGTCTTGTGAGATACATGCCAAACCAGGCATTGTACTCTATAATGGGTCTGATGAGGGATAAGTAGAGAGGAACAATGACCTCCTTTTTTCTAGAGGAAATCCCTTTTGTGATGAGATGTGCCACATAGAAGGATTTCCTGACTACTGTGGCGATGTGGTTATCAAAGGAGAGACTACTGTCCACCTGTGTCCCGAGGTCTTTTATCACACGTTCAGTGTTCAGTGAGCTACCACCTATGTGGTAGTTCATGGGTACCGAGTTTTTCCCAAAGGGGATGACAATGCATTTCTTGGCATTGAGCTTGAAGCCATGACTTTGACACCAAGCATTTGTCTCTGTGAGGCCCTTTTGTAGAATTTCTACATCATTAGGTGATTCTATTATGGCTTCCAGTGTTTGCAGTCATCTGCGAACTTTGTTAGCCAAAGATCTTCTGTGTTGGTCTGCACTTCAGAGAAGTAGATGCCGAACAGGAGAGGACCCAGGACCGAACTCTGTGGTACTCCACTTGTCACTGGTCTGAAGTTGGACTTAGAGTCAGCTACTTTTACTGTGTGGGTTCTGTCAGTGAGTCAGTTGGCTGCCCATTTGTGACATAGGGATTTATGCCCCGTTTTGTGAGTTTATCTATAATTCCAGAGTGGGGGATGGTATCAAAAGCCTTGGCAAGGTCAAGATAGGCTGTGTGCACTACCTTGCCTTCATCTACGGCTGTAGTGACGGCTTCAAAGAAGTCAATCAGGTATAGTAGACATGATCTACCATTTACAAACCCAAACGGAGTGAGGTCCAAGGACTGGAGGTTACCTAAGTCTTTGTTTATAAGCTCCAAGATGATACATTCCATAGCCTTGTAGACCAGGCTCATCAGGCTAATGGAACGGTAGTTCCCGGGGTCCGTGGTGATACCCCCTTTGTGGAGCGGGATAACCATCGCTGTGTGCCATTCATCAGGTATATAGCCTGAGGTGAGGCTATGATTGAACATGGTACTTAGGTGGGGTGTCAGTTAGTTTTGTAGTTCGTGCAGTACACAGCCTGGGATGTTGTCTGGTCCCATGGATGCTGTGCTCTTGGCTTTGGAGAGTACAGTCTTTACTTGTTCATCCATGATTACAGGGGCTTTGCATTCTTCCAGTATTAAGATGGGCCCTTTGGAAGGTGAGAGGAGGGTAAAGTTAGTACTGAACCTATCTGCCAGGATGTTGGCAATATCGGTTGGTTCTGTATATTTTGTGCCATTGTGCTGTAGCTCAGAGCAGATCTGAGTGTTGCCATTGAGATTCTTGACTTAGCTGTAGAATGCATTGTGGTTGCCTTTGGAATCAGTAGCGATTTTATTTTCATAACTGGCTTTGGAAGATTTTATGATGGATCTCAGCTTCTTGCTGAGGCTGACCAGGGAGTTCCTCCAATCTTGGGATTTTACTCTTTTTTGCAACAGCTTCTTCTTCTGTTGTAGACTTTGTTTAGGTCAAGGGACCACCAGATTGGCTTCCTTTTTTTGGAGGATAGTGTCTTGGTTCTGTTGGGGATGGCATGATCCATGCACTTGTGTATGTGCTTAAACAGTGCATTTGTGTAAGATTCAGCAGTTGTACCTCTATTTTCTGTCTGCATGGGTGTCATGACGTTTGCTACTTCTGTCTTAAGAAGCATGAAGTTGGCTTTGGAGTAGTGTTTGATGGTGGTTTCCTTAATGGGGAGTAGGGTTGGGATATGGATGTCTAGGATGATTAGCTTGTGGTTGGATCTGACCAGCGAGGAGTTGACCTCTGGCATGGAACAGTGGTTACCCATATTGGTAATGACCAGGTCCGGATATTGCTGCCCCCGGTGGGGGTGTGGACAAGCTGATCCAAGGCATTGGAATTTATGAATTCCAGAAAACGTTGAGCAAATGAGTTGGTACATGAGTAGTTTTCCCAGTTGATGGTGGGTTTGTTGAAATCATCCATAATTAATGTATTGGGTTGTACCTTAATATTTTCCAGTATCTTAAGAAATGAAGAGTGGGAATATTGGAGCATGGTGGGGGATCTGTAACCAGCTACAACCTGGACTGCAGTCTTGCCCAGTGTTAGTTGCACTTGGATAATTACAGATGTGTTATGTTGAGCAGCTAGCCTGAAGGTGTGGATATCCTTAATGAATATGGACATGCCTCTTGCCTTATGTATTTTGGTCCAGGTAAGGTGGCCAAAGGTGTGGTATGAATTATAGCCTGGTAATGCAGGGGTGCTCTTTGGAGCCTTGAACCAGGTCTCTGTCACTGCACTGATGTCAATGTTCTCCATTAGGGGTGCTCTCTGGAGCCTTTAACCAGGTCTCTGTCACTGTACAGATGTCGATGTTCTCCATTTTAAGGATTGCCTCGAGTGAGTGCATTTTGAGGTTTAGACTTCTAGCACTGAGTAGCATAACCCTCAGAGTTTGCCTGCTTGTACCTGTTACAGTGGTGAATTTAGCATTTGAACCTTGCCTAAAAAGGCACTATATGGGTGGCAAGAGCCTTAGCCAGTATCCAGAATACCAGGGGAGACAGGTGCAAGCCATCTCTTGCAAAGCATCGTGGTCTGTCGATCATGTCGTCCCAGGAAGACAGATATTGAATCCCCTTAGAATGACACCAGAAGCTTAGCCAATTGTTGAAGTCAATCATTTTGTCCTTGTACTGTGGTATCATTCTGGGTGATGGTAGGAGGCTACTAAGGGCTAGGGTCATACCTGCCTGGGCTACAAGATCTGAGAGCTCCTCCATGTCTCTTTTCATGTAGTCCAGGGAGGTACGTCTCAGGTCATTCACACCAACATGGACAATGACACAGTCATATTTGTACTTGTTGTGGAGAGACCTGAGTGCGTGGGTTATGTGGTGGATCCTGGCACAAGACAGGCAGCTGACAGTAACTTTCTCCTTGTTTAGCCTGGTGAGTGGGACATCAGTGTGCCTGACTATAGAGTCACCTATGACTGGTGTGTTGGGTATGTTGTTTTGCCTTATGGGCTGAGGTTGAGTGGCACACTGATTCTGTGGGCTATGTGTCATTTTGGTAGTGTTGGGGGGGGGGGTGGTTGTCTGCGTTTCAGCTTGGGAGGTCTCTTTTGCTTGGGTAGATTTTTATTGAGAGCCTCCGTGAATGTGGGTGTGTGCTTTGTGTTTCTATGTGTGGGTTTTGGTAGTGTGGGTGTGGAAGGACTATGTGTTGGGTGTGGTGTGGTGCAGGTGTTAACCTTCTCCTCTTGACTGTCTAGTCCAGTCTTGGCTGGAGAGAGATTGGCTTCCAGTTTGGCTATATAAGTGCATCTCTCACAGGTTGTAGTGTTGGGTGGTAGGAGGAGAGGGTTGTCAGTGTACATGAGGCAATTGCTACATTGCCCCAAGATGCCCAGATTCATCAGGTGGACAGGAGAAAACACTGGGAGCTGACCCATGGATATGCCTGAATAGATGCTAATTAATTTAAGTAGTAAGAACTATTTTCCTCTTGACAAGTGAGGAAAGTCAAGTGCTGTAGTAATTTGTAGTTTATTTAGTGCTTACAACGAGCTCTGAGCAAGTGCTGAGTACAAGGAAACAGTTTTGAGTGCCGAAACTAAAAAAACTGGCTAGATCTAGCTAAAACTAGCTAGTTTTAGCACCAATCCCAAGAAGAGAAGCAGCCTAAGGCCTGTTTGGTGATCCACAGTCTTGTCCCAGATGATGCAAGGGTCTGCAGGCTTGGAGCCTTTTTCTGGAAGATCCCTTGAGTAGCAACCAGACCAATCAGGTACAAATACTCACTCTCCAACCAGAAAGAGTCAGAAATCAATGCAATCTGCTCCTTCTGTCATCGGGATCAGAATATAAGCACAGATTCTAAGCTGTCACCTATAAAGCAGTTATTAAGCGTTCTGGTGATCAGCAGTCTCCAGGAAATAATGTAACTGCACTTATTCTCTCACCAGGAGAAAACAGAAGCACTAATCCCAAGATCACTACTAAGAGGCAGAATGTGGGCTCTACAATAACTGGTGGTCTTGGAATAGAAGCTTATATGTAAGATGAAAAAAAAATGTTTTATCCTAAATGGTGCAGTGTGCACTAGAGGTGTTAGATGTGAAAGTAAGTAACTTAAGTTTTACCTGTCTAAAAGTTAAGTTTTAATGGAGAGTCACTATTTTTAAAACAGCAAGATAGAATGAAAGGGGGTGGTCACTTTTGTATTCTGCTACTATGGAATACAGTAGGATGGCCCATAAATTTAAATAGTTGAAGGGGAGTGATTTCACAAAATTATAATTTTGTGCTTACTCACACCAGCCGGAAAAAGCAGAGAGGAAATGAGATACATGGTTAAATTAACATAAGGGGCAGGCAACTAGAAAGACAGTGGTGTTTCTATCTGACTCACAAGAGACAGAGCTGTGGTCTCTTTTCAAGTTTTAGTATGCAGTTAAAAGCAGAATACAAGTAAAACACAGTGTAAAGAAAACAAATCACAGTATACAAAATAGAAAAAGGAAATAAAGTAATACAAAACAGAACAAATAAAAAGCAAACTAACCTTTCCCTCACAGCAAACTGTAGTAGAATCTGAGTGAGTCTTTCCAGTAAAGCTCGGAAATGTTTTATTTTATCCCTTAAATAGAACGTTTAGTTCCTAGTTCCAC
>NC_056731.1:50971425-51036425 GCF_019279795.1 Protopterus annectens | reverse complement strand
GCACTCTGGTTCAAAACTGACTCCCTGAATTCTGGTGCAAACCTCAACAAACCTCTCAACAAAGCTAGTTCATTTAACTCATCCTTAAACAGCTGGTTATCCCTCTTTGAGAAAATGTGTGAATTAGAAATTCGGAAATCTTTTTCTACAAAAAACAGCTAGAGACTACAACTTATCCAATGAGGAGGCGTTGTTGTTCAAAGAATTATGTAGCAACCAGAGTGTCAGGATAATGAAACTGGACAAGGGTGGGGGAATAGTTATGATGGACATCAGTGATTACAATAATCATATGCATGAGTTGCTTTTCACCGAGACTTCTGTCCAGATATCTAAGAATGAGCTCAGTATGCGTATTCAAAAATCGATATCTAACTTTATGACATGGTTATACAGGGGCAAGTTAACAGTGACACGTACGAGTATTTACTCAATTAGCATCCAGTGGTAGCGGGCATCTTTGGGATACCTAAAATCCATAAAGATCTCCAAAATCCACCTTTGAAACCCATAGTGGATGCGGGTAGAAGCAAGATCTTCTACATAGCCAAATATGTAGACAGCCTGCTAAAACCTTCAGTCACTGAGGTCCCACATATTTGTAAGGATTCTTGGGATTTTTTGACCAGGCTAGTGAAGCTCAGGTTCTCGGGTGATTGTATTTTGGTCACAATAAATGTTCAACATTTATATTCTCTCATTCCCCACAAGGTAGGGTTGGAGTGGTTGGAAAGTATTCTTTCTGACATAGGACTGTTGTTGAATAATGACATTAACATGCCATGTACACTTATGGATCTGGCTTTGACCAACAATTTTCTTTATTTTGAAGGCCAGTTGTTCAAATAGGTGAGTGGGGTGACCATGGGGGCTTATTGTGCCCCAAGCTTTGCTAAGTTGGTCATGGCCTATTGGGAGTAGCATTATGTATTCAACAGTCCTTTTGCCAAATGTTGGTTATTCTATATTCATTTCCTGGGTGATATTTTTATCTTCTGGGATGATTCTGCCACAAAATTGAGCAAATTACTCGAGTATATCAATGGTAGTACATCTTTTCTAAAGTTTACCCATACATTGCTCATGATTCAGTGGCCTATTTGGATGTATTGTAACCAAGGATTATTCAAGAAATGTTTTTTGTTCCAACATTTACCGTAAAAAAAAACTTTTTCCAACTCTTACCTCCATTTCGATAGTTGGCATCCACAATTTCAAAAGAGGACTGTGGTCAAGGGGCAGTTGGTCAGACTTGCTCGTATGATTTTTGATTATGCCACCTTCACTGTTGAAACAGACAAATTGATTGTCATGTTTAGTAAAAGAGGTTACCCCCATGAGTTATTAGACAGTATTAAGGAAGACATCCAGGGTAAGAGGAGGAATGTTTTTTACAAACTGTTACTACCTATTCCTGGTGGTCAAACTGATGATCATTTGGTTGGTAATAGCTTATCCAAAGCAACACAATCATTAATTGTCCATTTTAAACATTCACTAAGTCACCTTTTCAGTTAACATCTATGATGTAGTGGACACAGTCTGTAATTTTTGGCCAGTTGTGATGTGTATCAATGAAGGCAAAGAATTGTTTGGGGTCAAGCCAAAGGTTGTGTTCAGAAGAGGCAAGTCTTTTAAGAACCTTTTAGAAATTAAACATGATGTGAGTTGTTCAAGCAGACCTAAGGGCATGTACAAATGCAATAATTGCAATTATTGTCAGCATATTTTATTGTGTGACTCATTTTTTATCAGGAAAAGGAATTTTAAGGTAAAAAAACACTTCAATTGTGTATCCAAGGGGGTGGTATATGGAGCTCTTTGTCAATGTTGTAAGGCAGTCTACATTGGAAAGACTAGTCGTAAGCTGAAACAAAGACTTTATGAACACTTGAATGATATCAAGAAAGGGAAGAACACTAATGCCTTGTACAGGCATATTTCGGCTTGTCCTGACCACCACTTCAAGTATGTAGTGTTGGACTATATGGAATGGGATGCAAGGGGGTTTAGCACAGAAGAACACCTCAACAGAAAGGAATTAATCTGGATTTTGATGTGCGATGCCCTTACCCCCTGAGCTCAATGACTGCTGTGCCATTACCCCAATCCTAAAATTGAAAAGTATGGAGGGGTAATTCATCAGTCATCTTTATAATTTGCTGTATATACATTGTTGTAATATGTGTGGTACTGTTTTTCACTCATACACACTGTTTCAAACTGTCATTACATTTTCAAGTTTTTAGTTAATTAATTAATTTTTAAGCATTATTTATATTGGTCAGTTTTAACCACATGACTACAGGATGTTCCTTTATATTGTGTGGTTTATGTGATTACTGTAGTTATGATGAAGTTTTGATGCAAGACAAAAGCGCTTGACTGTTGTTTTTGCTCAATAAATCTTTGGTGGTGGCTACTAGCTATGTGGTTTATGTGGTTATTATTATGTGGTTTGACTTGTGTGCTCCCTGGACCTTCATCAGTTTTTTCTTGTTTTATTACCAAATGTTTTAAACTTTAGAAACAAATTGATCCACAGCAAGATAAGATTTTTGAAGGTTGTGGGTTCTTTATAGTCAAGATGGAATTCCACTCCAAAGTACTTTAGTATGTAATTGAGCCTCAAAAATCAGAACATAAGGGGGCATGGCCAAGATGGGCAGTGAGTAGCAGCAGAATTCAACAGCTCCACTAAAGAAATATTCTTACAGGAATTCTTCCTTCAGACTAAAAACTGAAAATACTTTTATACATGATTTAATAGAACTCAGCTTCACCTATAATAATATCAACTTTAAAACTAAAAGGAGGCAGATTTTCTTGTCAAATTAAACTTCTTCTCATCTGAAGAAATTCATCATGAGCGTCACTAAATCCAGCATCCAGGATTCCAGCCTTAAAAAAGAGATTCAGACTTTGATAACAAATATATAAGACCTTACCACAAAAACTGATAAGTTAGATACCAAAATAGACAATTTCAAGGAGAAGACTACCAAACAAATGGATTTACATCATCAAGATTTAGTACAACAAAAATCTCAGATATCAGATATCGAAGAAGCTCTAAATGATATGGATGGAATAATTATAGAAAATGAAAATAATCTGGAATTCTTACTCAAACAAAATACTCTCCTACAAAATAAACTGGATGATCTTGAAAACAGATCCAGACGCAACAATCTAAGAATATTTGGATTACCTGAAGGCATAGAGGGGAACAACATGACTAACTTTCTCACTACTTGGTTACCTAAAACTCATGATTTCACTGAAGCTATATCTTTTGGTATTGAGAGAGCACATCGTTCTCTTACCACAAGTAATACATCCAACAAAAAACAACCTAGATCTATCATTCTCAAATTCCTCTCATCTTCTGACAAGGAATTAGTTGTAAAAACTGCATGTCCAAGTCACCAATTAAATCAAATGAAGCTTTGACAATGATTATTCATCAGCAGTTATAGCTAAAAGAAAAATATTCCTACTTTTGATAAAGGAACTGAAGAAAGCACAGGTGAAGACTCATCTTTTTTTCCCTGTGAAGCTGAAGATATTTTCATCGGAGGGTCCCAAAATGTTTGAAGACTTGGACTCGGCTCTGCACTATGTAAAAGACCATAAGACCTTGGAAAAAATAGAAGAGATGGAATGGGCTAATCCTACACTTAAGAGAATGGCATCTAATCCTACATGGAAACCTCAGTGAAACAAAAAAGACTAAGAAACAAGTGACTTAAATATATCTGTTTGCAGTTTGTTATGTTTCTGGAAACAATGTCACTGAGTTAATTATTTGTTATTTTTACTTTTTTTCACCTTCCCATTCCCATATAACCTTCAGTATACACATAATTTTAGCTTTTACTTAAACTGAGGTAAAATGGTATACTAATTACAAACATACAGTCTTAAATATTGTTATAAAGATATCTTAAAGTTAGATAGTAAATAAATAAATCCATTATGAAAATAAAATCATCACTTCTCATATATAAACATTTTAGATTCCCTCTATAATCTCTATTTAATTTAAACTAACAGCATTTAGATTAAATACAGTTTACATATATATAAGTAGATAAGAGCTTATAACACATTCATATATATTTCTCTGTCTTCCTTATTGGATACTGTTTTTTATCTCATAGTTTATATCTTAATAATTAATTTAAAGATTTTATATATGTTAAATTCTTATGGGGATATTATGAAATAAGTTCTTAACATTTTACTATGATTCACATGTGCACTCTCTTACAGTTTTAACTATATATATATATATATATATATATATATATATATATATATATATATATTTTTTTTTTTTTGAGTTATGTGAATGTTAAATGTATTAATGGGGTTTAGTGATTTATTTAAAATGCTTTTTGCTACAATAGAAGTTGTGTGGTACTGTTTAGTAATAATGGGTAACACAGGCATTGGCTATACACTCGTGCAGGCTATATAAAGGTTATAGATCTCACACACATGAACTTTTCCCATACTTAATGAAAACAAGTACATACAAGTTAATTTTGGCATTTTTTTAGTGTAAAACAGCGAAATACAACTTCTAGTGACTCTGCGAAGCTCGAGCTTGTTGTCCATGAGCTTATTTCATCTTGAATTGCCTTTTTTTCACAAAACAAATCCTCTCTACATCTCGAACGAGCTTCACAAGATCGCAACGGGATTTGATGACATCAGAGTTAGTCACCCAGCCTAATCAGGATGTCATTACATGTAATTTCGTCAGAAATCTTCAGAAATGTTGAAAATAGCAGTATATACTTTAAACATGTTTTTAAGCCTGCTTAATACAATGTTTGGACAAATCTTGACTTTAAAAGAAAGGAAATCATTTTTCAACTGTGTCTTTTTATTCATGTCTCTTTTAACAGAAGAAAAAAGGAAACGTAAGTGTACATTTACTTTAACTAATGGATGCCATACTAGATATATATATTGCTGTGCCTTGCTTAACCTGATAAAATTAGTTTAATAAATTATAACTAATTTTTATTCAGAGGCTGATAATTGATATGAAAATAGCATGGGTTAAAGTAAGCTCATTTAAGATATGATGGCATGTTCTACTTCAGGTGCTTAAACTGTATTTTGAGCTTTCTTGCTAAAGATACATATACAAATCTGTTTTGAACACTATATTAATATATATCATCTGTTTTAACAAGGCTAGCATTTACTTCAAATGATATTTTTCTTTATTAGAATGTTGCTTATTTTAGATATCAGAATCCTTTCTTCTGAATGATACCAAGAATAATATGTTATAACATTAGATTTGTATGCCAACTTAGTTTAATTCCCCCGAAGGGTCATGTGTTCTATTGATTTCAATACAGAGTATTAGCAAATTAACTATTGTAACAGCAATTTTCACTATATCTAACAACATATGGTTCAATAGAAATTAAAGTGCCTTTTTTTCCCATGTGGGTTGTTTTCAAGCATAAAGAATGACTTCATTAATAGAGGATTTCTAACAAATGTCATACTATTCTAGGATATATTTATTTACATAATTCTCACGAAACATGACTATGATATAAGCAATACCAGATGAGTTACACTGATTACAACTCTGTTTTACCGGTTTTAATGAATATGTAATCATATATAGAATTACTGTTTTGTCTGTTTAACATTTATATATAGTGGAGGCTGTGTTCTGTTGCTACTGTTTAGGGGTTTGATCCGAGTGACAGATGTCACTGGGACAAGGAGTTTACAACTCCAGGCAGGTAGCTACCCCATTTTTTATGACATATATACTACATTTCATTTTCTTAATAAGTTCTTCCTGACATCCATTATAATTCAAATATATATAATTGTAAGTTGCAAGAATTGTATAACACATACTGTGTATTTTATAGTAACAGACATTGACTATAATTTAAATAACTGATATTTTGGAGAGGATTACATAAAACATATACAAGATAGCACACAAAACACAAGAATTTCTTACTCAATTACAATGCTATTATGACCACATTAAAAGGTTTATCAATCAACATGAATGGTCTGAATGTTGTATCTTTCGGCTTTACCCGGTTATAGGTCGCCACAGCAGAACTCCGGTCCGCTAATGATTGGCAGCTGATTTTTACATGCCGAGTTGCCAGCCCTGGCGCACAACCTTCAACGAAGGTGTGCCCATTCATGCATGTCTCCACACAGAAGACGCTTTAGCTGAGAGTCGAACCACACAAGAGTCTTACTGTGAGGCGACAACGCTACCGCAGCACCACCACCGCGGATATGAATGGTCTGAATAACCCTATTAAAAAAGAAGTTTATTTAAATACTTAACTATACACAAACCAAACATAAGATTTTTACAAGAAACACATTTATTAAAAGAAATTATTAATTTTTTTAAACACTAATAAATATATAGTTATTGCTAGTTCTGAACATTCTAAAAAGAAACAAGAGCAGCAATACTCTGGGACAGAACTCTCCCTTTACCTAGAATTATTAAATCTTAGGATGATAAAGGGATGCTTTGCTTGGTGATAATCAAAATAAATACAAACGTTTCACTTTAGTAAACAAGTATTGGTTACCGGGCATTGGAATTAGCACTATTAAACAACAATTGAACCAAATTGTATCTCAATCTGAGGGTAATATTATTATGGCAGGAGATTTTAACTGTGTTTTAAATGAAAAAGACTCTAGTACTTTAGGGAAAAGGAAGATTACCTCACAAGCTAAGCAACTAATACAATTCATGGATACATATCATCTAAAAGATATACATGACTATACAGATTTAAGCTCACCTCAATTCACATTATTTTCCAATAGATTCAAAACATACTCCAGAATAGATAGGGTAATTATATCCACGCAAATAATAAATTATTTAATAAACACCAAGATTGTGTCTTGCCCTATTTCAGATCATAATACAATCATATTTGAGCTTAACTTAAATGATACCCCAAAGACTCATATAAGAAGAATGCCTGCATACATAACTCAATTAAAAGAATTTCAAACATTTTTTGAAGAAGAAACACAAAATGTTATAAAAATCAACTTAGCATCCAACTCTCATGACATATATGTATGGGATGCATTAAAAGCTTACTTATATGGACAAATAAATAAATGGTATTATAACAAAAGAAAGTCCTGGTGTGAAGATTTAAAAAAAAATACAAGACAAACTAAATAGGTTATACTTCAAAATTAATGACAAGTTCACTCCTAAGAATATTAGAGATGAAATAAACAAAACTAAGGAGGAATATAGTGATATTTTACATCATAAGACTTCCTTAGAAAAATTTTAATTCCTTTCCTATTCAGCAAACCCGAAACATTTAATTAACCTTGAAAAATAAAACCAAAAGAATCAATAAACAAAATCACATTAAAGAAATATACTCATTAAGAAAAAAGAAAAAGGTTTATGATATACAAGACATAATAGATGAATTCAGACATCATTTTCACACGATTAGTCAAACTTCACATATCATTCAACCTATAGATAAAATAAAAGAATACATTAAAAAAAACTTCTATGTCAAACTCAATAAACAACAGTCGGAAATTATAGGCAAACAAATCTCTCTAGTTGACATACAAACTCAAATTAATAAGCTTAAACAGAACAGAGCACCAGGCAATGACAGTATCATACCTGAACTATATAAAATTATGCCTAAAATAACTATTTCTTTAGTCCATAATGTATTTACTATAGCCCAGAATGACATAGTGTTGCCTCCATCCTGGAAATATACATTTATATCACCCATTCTAAAATCTAGTAAGGATCCTAAATTATGTACTTCATATAGACTGATATCTTTTTTAAATGTTGATTATAAAATGTTCATGAATATTTATGCTGATAGATGAAAAAAATTCTTACCCCAGTTAATTAATGATGACCAGACAGGTTTTGTAACTAATAGAGGTACCTATGATAACATTAAACGGTCTCTTATTTTAATTGATTATTCACACAGAAATAAAAAAAACTTGTCACTGGTTAGTCTTGACATTAATTCAGCATTTGACTTAATACATTGGGATTATCTATTCACATTATTACAATGTTTAAACTTTTCAGATAATTTTATTAACCTACTAATACATCTTTATAAAGGGACCTTGGCTTATATTAAAATTGGACAATACACATCAACTCAAATACCCATCACTAAGAGAACAAAACAAGGATGCCCCCTATCCCCCTTACTGTTTACCCTTATAATGGAATCATGGCCTAATGATATACGAGGAAATAAAAACATAGGAGGTTTGGAAATAAATGATGAAATAACTTCTAAAATTCAGTTATTTGCTGATAATGTGCTCATCACCACTAAGGGAGATAATTCCTCCATAACAGCCTTATTTGAAGCCGTTAACACATTTCAAAACATATCTGGACTGACATTTACCCCCGGATTTATGAAGCCCTATATAGCATGCAGGATTAGTTTAAGAACTATTTTCAGCAATATGGCTGACGTGCGATCCAGGAACAAGCTCCCGATATGTGCACGTGAGCTCTTAGGCTAATCCTGCATGGACCAAGCTCCTGTATGCAAATTATCCTCATTTGCAAGTGAAAACCATGCAAATGAGGGTAATATGTGATCCAGGAAGCTGGCAGCTGTCCGTGCAGGACGAGTGCAGTGTGCAGAAATGTACTCGGTTAGTAACCGAGTACAATACTGCAATCCACAAAATGGAGATATGACAGCTCCAAGTAAAGGCTGCATATCATTGAGGAAGCATGCCAATGTCCAAGTAAAAGGCCATTGGCATTGCAAACTGTAAAAAAAAAAATGAACAACTTTTAATTTTCTTTTTGCTGCGCTCGCCTGGTTAAGCATAGGGCAGTGATGCGCAAATGGGATCAGGGAAAAATAATAAAATAAACCTAAAATAAGCATGCTAATTAAATCAGTATTCTGCCATGCAAGTCAATGGCAGGCAGAAGACAACCTGGCCAGTGAGTAATGGCTGCTAAGGGTGGGGGCTCTGTGTGGGACATGTAACTATGCATTAGCAAGCAATCCTATGCAAATGAGGGAAAGGTTAGTGAATCCTAGATTTTCCCAGGGTGTGAGGCAGGTCCCAAGAGTGTAAGAGTATAAATAGTTGGGTGCAAGACTAGGATATAGGTGACATCATGGGGGTGTCAGGCATACTGTAAGTGGATTGGAGACCTGTGGCTTGGGATTGCTCCTAGCTTAGCACAGCTAAGCTAGGGGTGTGTCTAAACCTGCCTAGCACTCTTTACAAAGTGTAAGCAGATGTGTAAGTGGCACCACGCACTGGGTTTTACAGGAAGAAAAAGGAAGTTAAACCAGGAAAAAGCAGCTCTGTGCACATTTGTGCACTCCGCTTGCACGGCGCATACACAGGCCTAAACAGGGAGGCAATAGGAAGGGAAAACAGCAGTAGAAAGGTAATCAAGGAGAACTAGCTGAGCTGCCAGGTGAAATGTATCAGAATCAGCTAATCACACAGGAAGCAGACCAGCCCAGCCCAGAACACCACTATAAACCAAGCAAACACCTACCCCCCTGGTTTTTCCACACTCTACACCACTGGTGTATACAAGCGGAGACATTTTAAAACCAAACCTACAAAATGAAAAGGACTGCAGCAGGCAACATAGAACAACATGTGCAAGAAGCTGAGCATGGTGAAGATGTCAATGCTGCCGAACAGCCCACAGTGAGGAGACAGAGAAGAGTGTACAGACCCAAGGTAACCTACCAGGGGCTACATGAGCTGGAGATAGTGGAGCACTGTAGGGTGGACAGAGACATCCTACAGCAAATCATTGAGCTGTGCAGGCCACACCTAACACACCACACTGGCCGAGGAGAACCCACCCCAGTGGATACCAAGGTATGTCTAGGCCTAGGTATACTAGTCACAGGTACCTCCCAAACTACAACTGGGGATAACATGGGCATCTCACAGGCATCAACATCCAAAGTATTCCACCAGCTCTTGGAAGCCATGTCAGCACATGCCAGTGAGCACGTATATTTCCTCAACACAAGTGAGGTGTTGATATGCAATATGCGTCTCTTCCACCAAATAGCTAACTACCCTGGGGTAGTGGGTGCTATAGACTGCATGCACTTACACATCAAAGCACCACCCAGTGAGCAGGGTAGGGCCTACATCAACCACAGGGGCATCCCCTCCATCAACTGCCAGGTCGTATGTGATGTCCAGGGCATTATACTGAATGTGTGTGCTGGCTGGCTGGAAGCTGTGATGATTCACACATATGGCAACTGACACAGCTGTACCACAGATTTGCCAATGTGGATATCCCCTATGGTCACCTAGTGGGGGATGCTGGGTACCCACTGTAGCCGTGGCTGATGATACCCATCAGAAATGCACACACACCTGAACAACAATGCCATAATGATGAACATGCACAGACCAGACATATAATAGCGCATGTGTTTGGGATGCTCAGGTCAAGGTTCCGGTGTCTGGACACATCCGGTGGAGCTCTGCAGTATTCACCAGCTACATGTACCCAAATAGTAATGGTATGTGCTATGCTACACAATATGATCCTGCGGAAACAGCTGCAGCAGGAATAGCATGGGGCAGGTTCACACAGCCCACCACCAATGCCAAGGCCTGTACAGGTATGGAGTCACATGGAGGAGGAACAACCTGAGCCTAACCTAGTAGGCAGAAGGGGGCGTGCCCAGTATGCCCTGGCCTTGGCAAAGAGGCAACGCATAGCATATGCACTTACACAGTAGGGCCCCAGGGAATGACACATCTCTTTGACTCGCACAGACAGTAAAAGGGATGCCAAACATGACACTACCTGTGCTCAACCATGTATAGGGAGTGTACTATGTGCATTCGACATGCTGCGGTGGTGGTGCTGTGGTAGTGTTGTCACCTCACAGTAAGACATTGTCCTGTTCGATTCTCAGCTAAAGCGTCTTCTGTGTGAAGACATGCTTGAATGGGCGTACCTTCGTTGAAGGTTGTGCATCAGGGCCGGCAACTCAGCACATAAAAATCTACTGCCAATCATTAGCAGACCGGAGTTCCACTGTGGC
This sequence comes from Protopterus annectens, assembly GCF_019279795.1. Classification (NCBI taxonomy): domain Eukaryota; kingdom Metazoa; phylum Chordata; order Ceratodontiformes; family Protopteridae; genus Protopterus; species Protopterus annectens. The sequence goes on along the minus strand of NC_056731.1, from coordinate 51,025,296 downwards.
GACCGCTAACCGGGAAAAGCCAAAAGACACAACAACAACTATGGGCATCCGACATAGACAGCCCTCCAGCACAATCCTCAAGTCCGGCACAACCTCAAGGTAAGTCAATCAACCTATCAATTGCCAAATGGAGTAGAATGTGTTTTTACTTGTAGCTATGGTATGGATGTGAACATGCAAGGGAATTGGGTAGCCGGATGGCAAGGCAGCAGAGAGTAGACACCCATAGTGGCAGCATGAGATCTGCAACACATACTGGAGTCACCATAGTAGCCAGTACTACACAGGGTGACAAAACCCACTGCAGGAAATGGCCTGAGCGACAGGGGTGTCCATACAAGCCACACATACCAGTCAGGAAGGATCACATACCCAACAACAGTCTCAGCCAGCAGGACAGGTGATGACAAACACAAACAAATGCTGTACTATGGCCTTCGAATGTGCCCTATGGTTAACCCTTCCCCCAGGCCTACACAGACAGACCGCAGCAAGCCAGGCAGTCAGATGTAAGTTGTGAAGGCTAGGAAGTCAGACACTAATATGTAGGTAAACAAAGCTAGGATCTGTACTACACTGGTAAGCCCTAACCAGCAGGATAGGTAAGACTACAGACTGAAATGCAGTACCTGACATACTAGTACAGTCATAGCAAATGTGTACAAGTGTCAGGTGTGCCCCCCATCCAACATGCACATAGAGTAACAGTCAGGTGTGCCCCCCCCACTCCTGTGTAGAACAGCAGAAACAGTCAGGTGCCCCCCCCCACTATGCACAAATGTAGCAACAGTCAATGGCAAATGACCGATGGATACCCTGCAGACACAGCATGCTACCTGTCGGTGTACAACAAAAGGTCAGCTCCGCAGTACAAACAACCTGGAAGTGATCCACACATGCAACACAGATGGCCATACTGGGCATGCTCACACACTTAGAGGAATGAAGGCGATGTCAGTCAACAACATACTGAGGTCATGCTGGGCATGCTCACACACTTAAACACATGAAGGCCATGTCTGCAAACACCAGTGGACCAGACATATCTGGAAGTTGCAGTACTCAGTGCGGATACATGTCAGTATACACCACTCCTGCCTTGCACACACAGTGGATAGGAATACAGACAAATACATAAGGACAACACACTATAATAAGCCACAGGTACACGGCATAGATGTGTGGAAGAGGATGACCATGACAAGGAGCAATGCGAGCCTGTCCAAACTGGCACACAGCCAAAGGGCCTCCAACATATGAGGTGTGGATGTAACTCACTGCGGATACTAGCCACCAGTACCTGTCAGCATGACAGATTATGTGGTGTACGTGCCAGCTGTGCAACAAGACTGTACAAGGAAGCAGCCAACTAGTAGCTGTATACATGCACCTGTGACATATGACCCTGTGTGTGCCCGCATGTGGCATGTCAACCCCTATATGAATGGGGTATGGCCCATGCACACACTGCCCTCCCCAGAGCAGTAGTATGACCAGCCTGCTGAGGTCATCCAATGTGAATTACACCTTTGGGAGAGCTATAGCTCAGTAATATGCATGGCGCATCTCATGACTGCGTACTGCTGTAGTGACAGAGTAGTTAGGTAGTAGTACTAACCCAGACCTGTCAATTGTGTGAGTGTGTGTTTGTGTCTGTGCCTGTCTGCCTCTGACTGTGTAGAGGGAAATGCTTGTTAGGCTACTCACACTCCGTGCAATATATATATTCAACTTTGCCAAGGCTGCTGATGTCACTCACCTAGAAGTACACCTTTGGGAACATAATAGCCCAGTAATTGCCATAGCGCATCCTGTAACTGCATACTGCTGTAGTGTGATAAACTAGCTAGGTAGGTGTTTGAACCCCAGCCCTGGCAAGTTTGTGTGTGAGTCTGTGTGTGTCTGACTGGGTAGAGAGCAATGCTTTTTAGGCTACTCACACTCCATACAATACAAATACTCTACTTTGCCAAGGCTGCTGATGTCACTCACCTAGAAGTACACCTCTGGGAAGGTGATAGTTCAGTAATTGCCGTAGCGTGTCCTGTAACTGCATACTGCTGTAGTGTGATAAACTAGCTAGGTAGGTGTTTGAACCCCAGCCCTGGCAAGTTTGTGTGTGAGTCTGTGTGTGTCTGATTAGGTAGAGAGCAATGCTTTTTTAGGCTACTCACACTGCATACAATACAAATACTCTACTTTGCCAAGGCTGCTGATGTCACTCACCTAGAAGTACACCTTGGGAAAGTGATAGCACAGTAATTGCCACAGTGCATTCTGTAACTGCGTACTGCTGTAGTGTGATAAACTAGTTAGGTAGGTGTTCAAACTCCAGCCTTATCAACTGTGTGTCTGTGTGTGTGTGCGTGTCTGACTGGGTAGAGAACAATGCTTTTTAGACTACTCACACTCCATACAATACAAATACTTTCCTTTGCCAAGGCTGCTGATGTCACTCACCTAGAACTACAACTCTGGGAAATTGATAGTCCAGTAATCGCCATAGCACCTTCTGTAACTGCGTACTGCTGTAGTGTGATTTAGAATGACGGTAGTGTTCCATCTCCATCCATGCCAGTTCCGGATGTGATGTGTGTGTCTCAGTGTCTGTGTAAGGAGCAATGCATTATAGGCTACTCACTTGCAGTACATTATAAATGCCCTACTTTGGTAGTCCTGCTGATGTCATGAATTGTGAAATACACCTTTGGGGAAGATGTACTTCAGTAATGTCCATGACGAGTATTATAACTTCATAGTGCTGTAGTGTAGTAAACTAGTTAGGTAGGGGTTCTACTCCCAGAAATGACAGGTGTGTGTGTGTGTGTGTGTGTGTGTGTGTGTGTGTGTGTGTGTGTGTGTGTGTGTGTGTGTGTGTGTGTGTGTGTTTGTAACTCATATCCTGTGTAGAGGTGGTTGTGAGCCTTTGACACCTGTGGACAATGTGGAGGGGTTTTGCTAATTTTATTTATGGTGGCTCTACTATATATCACAATGTCAACCATACAGGGATAACAGATGTAAATGGCTGGGAGGCTGGGGTGCAAAGCCATACCCATACATGTGACATCAAAGCCTGCCAATCACAGTTAGCAACCCCACTGTGCCTTCACATTTGACTCACAATGGACATACCATGCCTGACAACATGGCCTGTATGGATAGATGACACTGACATCAGGAAATGCTGTTAGCATGCTATCAATGTAGGTGCAGGGTAAATCTGCTGACTAGTACCACTCCCTGTCACATGTGGGCAAGACTGGCACATCTGATGATAAGCTGTGTTCACAGCATGGGCCAGACACCCTAGGTACAGTTCCACATGTCACTTTGCATGCATGTGGGAGGTGTGCACTTTCTAGACACCATCTAAGTCATGGACTAGGGAACACATACAATGCAAGTTAAGCACAGCATTGGCCACACACAATAGTCACCCAGGTGACTGGAAGACGGATGCAAAACCCACCTGTGTGGGCAAATGCAGAAGCTACAGGCCTGTGCCACAATGCAGACCAATGTCATGTGGGCTGATGGCAAGGTATACCCATCGCCTACACTTGTATAGCATGCTGGTACTGTTGGCCACCGCACACCCATGCAGACATGCACCCATGCATGTCCGAAGTGGACCCTGTGTGTTTGTGTGTATGTTGTATGGTGCGTATGTCCACATCCACATGCACTACTCCCCCCAGGGCACAGTGAAGCATGCCGTCTTATGTCTGACACCCCCTCATACTCACTGCCCATATGACCTCCATATCACCCGTGTGGTGCATGTGCTCCCTGCACATTGATGTGTTGTGGCAATCCCACTAGTGACGGGTTGCACTCCTGGCCCTGCCAAGTGTGTTCATGTGTGTGTGTCCCTGTGTGAGTGTGCCTGTGCTGACGCTGGCACCTGTTCATGCAGACAGGCATGTGCACGTCACCTACTGTATATCTACCATATCCCTGTTGCAGATGTCACTCACCATCACATATATGCTCTTAGTGCTCCCCACCAGATAACCCATGTGGTGCATCCAATAACAGCATCAAACTGTGATAGCACTACATAGCTGTTGGGTGTTTGATACCCTGTGCTGGTAGGTGTGTGACACAAACATGTGTCGGTTTTACCCTCCCACCCCTCCCTGACATGTATTCCCCTCTGTCTGCTTCCCCCACTCCCTCGCTGGTGGATGTGGAGGGCCACAGCTGCATTGCTTAGGCAGCAGCATGTGTGTGTAACATGATGCTCATGATCAGCTGATGGCCTCTGCATAAATTACAGCCCTTCCCTAGCTGATTGCATGTGGAACAGGTGTGGCAACATTCCCATAGCCAATTGCATGGAAGTGCACTCCAATACCTGGGAACATCCTGGTGGTGTTGGCCCCTGTCTGTCACTGTGAGCAGGAGCTAGAACTGCCGTTTGGCAAACAACATTTCAGATGGGTTGGGGATTTACCTCTAACAACATACACTGTGGGAAGAGGGCAGCAAACAGGAGGGGGATGTGCCTGACCTGACTACAAACTATAAGTGCTGCTGTACTGCATATGGAGTAATGTTGGATTAACAGTTTTTGTCTGGATATGGAAGTCGTACATGTCGCAATATCTGCCATATCAGTTCCATGTATATCAGGAATCCCCATCTGCAGGCTCATCTGCAGACTAGGCATTGTTTGCCTTTGGTGTCATGTGTTAGCCACAATGCATCTATCCATGGAATGCAGAAGGTTGTGTGAAGATTGCAGTCTGTTGATGATGAAGGCCGTGACAGTTACTGACTGCATATTCCTCATTGGACATATGTTGCAACAAACCCCGTTACAATGGTAGATTAATGAGGGTATCACAGCACCATGTCTATACTGGCCCTGTATATGTTCTGTCAGCCACACCTCTGTCAACCTGTGTACATATGGTGTGTATGAAGTGGTGCATATGTGCTGTACACCATAAGTAGTGTCATCATATCTGATAACAAGCCAGTGATATATCAGATTGCTACACATGTCATGTACAGTAGATTACAATTAATAACTTAAGTTACACTTAATGCCATACCCTGGAAATTCTGTGGATGTTTGTACAGTACTGAGGTCTGTGTAGTGATGGTGAATGTCAACAGTGTGTGTATTGTTAATATGTACTATGGCCTCCGTACAGACTGCGGTAGATGTCATTGTTCTAGCTCCCCTTCTATCTGTTGTTACATGCTGCCCCACTGTATGGTACCATTTTACCTTCCATGTGTGTAGGGCCATACACACACATGTCCCATACCACAGGCAGCCATCAGACCAGACTGTGTAGCAGCCCAGTATATGTAGGGTTATTCTGTGAGTGGCACATATGAGGATGGTGTAGGACAGATAGTCCATATACTGTACTATTATGCTAGAGTACCATATATGGCTGTGGCTGTGTTCATATTGGTTGTGGTTATGCACTGTCACACAGGTGTATCCTACCCTGTGCTGTGAAATGGCTGTTGAGCCTGCTATATATGCAGGTACTGTACCATGATAACCTTAGGATGTCTGTCAGTAGCCAATGGCACACATGTTATGAGCAGCTGTTACCTTCCACACACACCGTGTCTATGACAACAATCACAATGACAGTAGCAAATGTCTATTAATATACCAGCTATACATACCAGACATCCCCTTGCACTACTACATTGGGACTATAGGGGCTGGGGTAGGGCTACACTCCATGTCCAGGACATATGGTGGGACGATATGGACATGTACTTATCCAGATAGCCATATATATATATATATATCTGAGTACACATGTATAGTATTTCCAATTACCACTGTCATGGCAACCACCCACTATGACTCCCTACATTACATGGACGTATTCCCTGTTTTAAAAATAGTAACTCTCCACTAAACCTTAACTTTTTAAACAGGTAAAATTTAAGTTACCTACTTTCACGTCTACCTTCTCTAGTGCACACTGCAGTGTGCATTTTTTTCATCTTACTTTTAAGCATCCCTTTGACTAGCACATTCTCTAATACCTGCTGGAAAGCACTAGGAAGCCTTAAACTGATACAAGCACTCAACTCTCCTTGTTAATAAGGAGAAATTAATAGTAGGCACTAAACAGCCTATAATTGCAAAGTACCTTGCTAAGGTAAGGGAAAACAGCTCCTGTACTTTACAAAAAAAAAAAAAAAGCATCAAACCAAGCATGTCCAAGGGTCAGCTTCCGGTGATTTCTCCTGTCCACCTGGTGAATCTGGGCATACTGGGGCAATGCAACAATTGCGTCATGTACATAGACAACCCTCTCCTCCTACAACCCAACACTACAACCTGTGAGAGATGCATTTACATAGCCAAAATGGAAGCAAAACTCTCTCCACCCAAGATTGTGCTAGACAGTCAAGAGGAGAAGGTTAACACACACACTACACCTCAAGCAACACATAGCCCTTCTAAACTCACACCACCAACACCCACATATAGCAACACTAAATCCACATATGCAGAGGTCCTTAACTGTAACCTGCCCAAGCAACAAGGACCTCTGAAGCTAAAACCCAAACAAACACCAATCACAACCAAAGTGTCACATAGTTCAAAACACCTGTGTGCCACCCAGCAACAGCCCCTAGGGCAAGACAATGCACCTAACACTTTAGTCATAGGTGACTCTATAGTCCGGCACACTGATGTCCCTCTCACCAGGTTGAGCAAGGAGAAAATTACAGTCATTTGCCTGTCGGGTGCCAGGATCCGCCACATAACGCATGCACTCAAGTCACTCCACAACAAGTACAAATATGACTCTGTCATTGTCCATGTTGGAGTGAATGACTTGAGACATACCTCCCTGGACTACATGAAAAGAGACATGGAAGAGCTCTCAGATCATGTGGCCCAGGCAGGTATGGCCCTAGCCCTGAGTAGCATCCTGCCTTCGCCCAGAATGATACCACAATATAAGGACAAAATGATTGACTTCAACAATTGGCTAAGCTTCTGGTGTCATTCAAAGGGGATCCAGTATCTGTCTGCCTGGGACGACATGATTGACAGACCACGATGCTTTGCCAGAGATGGACTGCACCTGTCGCCTCTGGGATTCAGGTTACTGGCTAAGGCTCTTGCCACCCCTATAGTGCCTTTTTTAGGCAAAGTTCAAGGACAAAACCACCACCGTAACAAGTACAAGCATGCAAATTCTGAAGGTAATGCTACTCAATGCTAGAAGTCTAAACCTCAAAATGCACTCTCTCGAGGCACTCCTAAAAATGGAGAACATCGATATCTGTGCAGTAACTGAGACCTGGTTCAAGGCTCCAGAGAGCACCCCTGCAATACCAGGCTACAACTCTTACCACACTTTTCGGCCACCAAAGCAGGACCGAAACACTAAAGGTGGAGGAGTGTCAATATTCACCAAGGATATTCACACCACCAGGCTAGTTGCCCAACACAATGCATCTGAAATTCTCCTGGTGCAACTAACACTAGGTAAGACATCAATCCAAATTGTAGCTTGCTACAGATCCCCCACCATACCCCAAGATTCTCACTACACCTTTCTAAACATACTGGAAAATATTAAGATAGAACCAAACACCCTAATACTGGGTGATTTTAACTACCCTGCCATTAACTGGGAAAGCTACTCAATGTACCAACACCTTTGCCCAACGTTTTTTGGAATTCATAAATTCCAACGCCCTGGATCAACTAATCCATAGTCCCACCAGGGGCTTCAATATCCTAGATCTGGTCATTACCAACATGGGAAATCGATGCTCCACACCTATGGTCACCCCCTCGTTAGTCACGTCTGACCATAAGCTAATCACCCTTAACATCCACATCCCACCCCCACCCCCCAGTAAGGAAACCTCCATAAAAAACTTCTCCAAAGCCAACTTCATGCTACTCAAGTCAGAAGTGACAAACTTCATGACACCCATGCAGACGGGAGCTGAAAGTTCAACTGCTGAATCCTACACTAAGGCACTGTACGAGCACATCCACTCATGCATAAATCATGCCATCCCAAATAGAACCAAGATGCTCTCATCCAAAAAAAAAAAAGCCAGTCTGGTGGTCCCCTGCCATAAACAAACTTTACAACAAAAGGAAGAAACTGTTGCAGAAAAGAGGAAAATCCCAGGATGCAAAAAACTTCCTTACCAGCCTCAGTAAGAAACTGAGATCCCTCATAAAATCCTCCAAAGCTAGTTACGAAAATAAAATTGCCAAAGATTCCAAAGAAAACAGCAAGGCATTCTATAACTATGTCAAGAATCTAAATGGCAATGCTCAGATCTGCTCTGAGCTAAAACAGAATGGCATTAAATATACTGATTGCAAGGATATTGCCAATATCCTGGCAGATCGATTCAGTGCCAACTTCACCCCCCTCTCACCCCCTAAGTGGCTCATCTCAATACCGGAAGATTGCTAAATTCCGGTAATAACGGCCACACAGGTAAAAAACGCACTCTCCAAAGCTAAGAATACAGCATCCATGGGACCAGATGACATCCCAGGCTATGTAGTACATGAACTACAATATGAACTGGCACCTCACCTAAGTGTCATGTTTAATCATAGCCTCACCTCAGGTTTCGTGCCCACTGAGTTGCGCACAGCTACAGTTATCTCACTCTACAAGGGGGGATCCACCTTGGATCCTGGAAACTACCGTTCCATCAGTCTGACAAGCCTTATCTGCAAGGCCATAGAGCGTATTATCATGGAACTTATAAACAAAGACATTGGCAACCTTCAAACACTGGACCCCACCCAGTTTGGGTTCGTGAAGGGCCGATCTTGTCTCCTGAACTTGATTGACTTCTTCGAATCAGTCTCCAGAGCCATGGACAAGGGTAAGGTGGTCCACACAGCCTATCTAGACCTTGCCAAGGCCTTTGACACCATCCCCCACTCTGGAATCATAGATAAACTTACTAAGCTGGGCATTAATCCCTACATCACCCAATGGGTTTCTAACTGGCTTACTAATAGAACCCACACTGTAAAAGTAGCCGATTCCAAATCCAGCTCCAGACAAGTGACAAATGGAGTACCTCAGGGTTCAGTCCTGGGACCACTCTTGTTTGGCATCTACTTCTCTGAAGTACAGGCCAACACTAAGGGACTCTGGATAACAAAGTTTGCAGATGACTGCAAACTGGGAGCCATTATTGAATCCCCAAATGATGTGGATACTCTACAAAAGGGCCTTACAGAAACAGATGCTTGGTGCCAGAGCCATGGGCTCAAGCTCAATGCCAAGAAATGTATAGTTATACCCTTTGGGAAAAAACATGTATCCATGAATTACCATATAGGTGGCAGTACACTAAACACCAAAATTTTGATAAGAGACTTAGGGACACAGGTGGACAGTGGTCTCACCTTCGATAACCACATCGCCACAACAGTCAGGAAATCCTTCTATGTGGCACACCTCATCACTAAGGGCTTTTCATCCAGAAAAAAGGAGGTCATTGTCCCACTGTACTCATCCCTCATTAGACCCATTATAGAATACAATGCCCCATTTGGTATGTACCTCTCAAGACATCTGCAACAACTGGAAAGGCCACAGAAATACCTCACTAAAAGAATCACAGGCCTAAAGCAGATGCCCTACGCTGACCTCCTTAAAAAACTCCAGCTATACTCTGTCGCATATCGTCTACTCAGAGGCGATCTTTGCTTAACATACAAGGCCATGTCAAACCCAGAGCTGTTGGACATGTTACACTTAAAGAAATCCCAATCCCTCAGAGCCACATGCTCCAGGGATCTAAATCTTGTCATCACAATAAACAAAACATGCTGGAGGGATAGGTTCCTGACCCAGAGACTCCGCAGACTCTGGAATAGATTGCCCATACATGTCAAGCAGAGTGCCTCTTTGGTCCTTTTCAAAAGGAACCTTGACGATTGGATGGGAGAAAGGAGATTCTCCCCGGGGATCACGTCAGTCGCCCTGCTAGACAGGGGTCCAGGGAAGTAAATAGTGTGGGAAGAAATAGCCAGGGAATTGTTATGGCTAGACTTGTATAGGCCCTAGGGCTGATAGCCTAGTACCAACCTATGAACCTATGAACCTATGAACATTCCCTGTGTGATGGACATCCTTCCTGTGTGTGGGCATCAATGTTACAGACAGCAGGTAGCAATACCTCTTACAGGAGAATCTGCACACTCAGGGCAGCCACATATATGTAGGAGGATCGGGACTTACAGACAGACTGGGAGTAGAGTGGTGTAATGCTTTGCATAGTACTGGTGTTACAGGGTGTGTGTGTGTGTATACATACTAGTTTACCTTGGACTGCAGTCTGTCTGCATAGCTCACTTCTGTGGGCCTATCCTCTAGCTGGACAGAGGTGTGCCTATCATGTGTTGTCTGTCCACCACACAGGTCCTGTGTTGGATATTACACTAAATGCCGTTTATTCAAACCAAAGTAAGCGCTTTCGGTAGGGAAGCCTTCCCCACCTTCTTCAGACCAATGTTGTACAAGTCTGATAGAATCAAATGCCCTCAAATAGTGTGCAAAATGATGACATCACGTTCACACTGTTTCCAATTAGATAATTAATTAAATTAAACTTTAACTGAAACATTTTAAAAAACCTAATACTTCAATAACAGACATAAAACAAAGGTATCCACTTTATATGTAAGAATCAATATTAATACTAATAATAATAATAGCAATATTATTGTGTATTATTATGTTTAGAAAAACTAATAATATTACAAATGTTGACAATGTTAAAATGTTAATGTTATCAGTATTAGAAAATGATAATATTTATATTAACAGTATTAAAAACATTGAAAACAGTAAAAACAGCAGCCTAGCAAAGAAGCATCTCAATGAACTAAAAAATACATAAAAAATACATAAACTCTATATTTCAGTCTGTGGAATTATCTAGCTATTAAACTACTAAAAAAATTTTTCAACCATCTTATAACTATGTTGCTGACCCTACAAATTATGATATGTTATAAGATGTAAGCACAAAGTGTTTTTTCACACAAAAAATACAAAATGTAATATGTAATACGAAAAACACTTCACAAATCCCAACTGCTATAAATGCTTAATAAACATTTGAATATAATTGAGCCCATCTGAATATAAATATCTTATAATTAAATCATATATTATTGAAATTACTTTGATTATCTGCCTAAAGCCAGAAATCTAAGAAAACATTTAATAGACAGTATTTCATTCAAACCTGGCGTAGTATATGAAGCAGTACGAATCTGCCAGTATGCTTCCTGTTGTTCTAAGATGATCTGCCATGGGCCCCCCCTCACATCAGGTGATAGTTGTTGAACCACTGAAAACAAAAAGGCATGATCCTCATTTACTAAAATATGTTTAGCTAATGAGTTATTCAAATCACTTTTTGTTATAGCATACAGATGTTCATATAATCTTTTTTTGAGTGGTCTATCAGTTTTGCCTATATAAAAGGCCGGGCATTTTTTACAAACAGCCACATAGACCACTCTACTAGAACAACAATTAAATGTACCATTGATACGATATTCCTTTCCAGCTAACAGGATGTTGTTTCCAACATAAACATGTTTACAAAATTGACAGCACCCACATTTTCTCATACCAATACACATCGGACCCCAGCAGCATATCAATTGGGACACACCTTCACACAGTTCTCTCTCTGCACGTCTCAGTACACCTCGAGTATACTGTCCCCACCCAAGCATCTGCAGGCTCTTCATCTGTTTAGACCACGTACGTACCAGCCTTCCCTTGATCCTCCTCTGATACTGGTGGTGACATCAATGTGACCCACAACTGTTGGTTCATCCCACCAGGGACGGACATGTTGTTTTGTCAAGAGTAGACCTAGCTGGTCTACAGTGTTTCTCCTACTGGTAGCATCCTACCAGGGTATTGTGTAGCAGTGGTATTATACAGGACTACTATTCTCACAGTATGATTGGACAGGCACTGTTCTGTGCTGCACACAGACTGCTCATAATACTGTGGTTGAGCAATGGACACATGTTCTGGTATTAATCTACACACTTATATACATTTCCTATACTGTTGGATGCCTGTGCTGGATGATGTGTTTGTAATCACAGCAGCTGAATGTGTATCCGCCATGGCTTAGTGGAACTCATGTCTACAATAGTGTGCAGGGTCGGGGGTTTGCAACCTGGCAGTGCAGATTATTTTGTTAATGGCCAGAACAACAGCTGTTGGCTACAGAGTGACTAAAGCACTGTAGAACATTTGTAGGTGGGTATGTGCTTGTTTGCACGAAGCACAGCATTACTGATCTCTGGTTGTGGCATCTTGCACTCAGTTAGCCTCTACATTGCTTCACCAGTGTGGTACTCGCATACCGGTGGCCAAACTGGCTTGCACCCACTTGCTCCCACATACACACGTGCAACGTCGTGCATTTTGTTCACATCTGTCAACTGGGACACTAGGACTGCATGCTTGTCCATTGTCAGCAGTGGTCCAGGGTGTAGAGCTCCACATTGACCCCAGCTACAGATCCCAAGTAATACTGTGGTGTTCACATTCATAGAGGGTAACAGACATAACATAGCTACGTCCCCCATTAATCATGCTTAGTTTACATTAAACCATTGGAATTATCTGTTTTACATGTCAGGTATGACTGTTGACATAGGTCAGTTTAAGGTGAGGTTGGATTTCTGTTTCACAGGTCTGGAAAGGTTACATGCAGGTATTCGGGGTAGGTGTCGTTATTCTATACCTGTGTGGTACAGTAGAGGCGAATAGCTAAGGAGTAGGTAGGTAGGTAGGTAGTGGGGGTTAACTGTATAGTAGCCCGTAGGTATAATTGGATGGGGAGCAATAGGGAAGGTATGTCGGATGTTGGGATTTGTATGCGAGGCAAAACAAGAGATGTTGGTATCACTAGATGATGTAGTGTTATAGAGTGTGAGGTGAGGGGAGGGTTTCGCAAGTTGGTGAGCCTGTGCTGCTCCAGGTGTGGTTGTGGTGTTCTTCATGTGTTAGTTACATGTCTCCTGTGGGACAGCTGTGATACTACATGTGGATTGGGGTTCCAGATACTGGCAATATAGTGGGGGAAGAGGGTGTCACCTACGTCTACCCGTAGACATTAATAGAATGGAACAGGGGCTGATAGGTACATGGTGTGCATGGGGAACAAAGGTGGGTGGTAGTAGGGGGATTATCCGGGGATGTGCAGGATGGCTGCAGGGAAGGTCCACAGCTGGCCATGTTGTCTATGACAACAGCTGTGCATATCCACTGCATTTGGTGTTTGCATTGGACACTCACACCCCTGGGTGGGGGTGAGGACTACAATAATACCTTGTGATGCCTATTACATCAACTTACATGCTTATAGTGGGGTGTTGGGACCATGTGTTCATAGGTGTTGTGTAGTGGGTTATGCAACAACACATATGGTTATACCATACTTTGCCATGTAAACTGGACTGTGCTGCTGTGGGACCTACATCGGGAATGGCTGTCCGTTAGGCGAAAGCATGCCTGTTGACTCTACAGAATCCATGGCCTGTCCAGAGTTTGATTCATAATATTGGTGGGTTCCTCTTACATTCTGCACCTGCCTGGCAAATACCTGGGAACTGATGCCATTAAATACAGACAAGTAATTGGGTTTAAGACTCCACATCTTTCAGACGAGTCATGGTAATTCATAACCTATTATTCTATCAGCTTTCTATGATTGTAAGTGTAATATGTGCTTTCTGTCCCTATTTGTCCCCCCAATGGTTTAGGTTCTGTCCAGTGGATTTGCTGTTAGAGGTTGAGAGGTATGGGTGTAAGCTCTGCCCAGTTCGCAATATTACTTACATCCCCGGGGCGGTCCACATAGACCCACTCCAGCCAACACCTGCTCAGCTAGGCCCATAATTTCATACCCATAGTTCCCAAACCACACATCCTCTTCTGCACTCTACCTTACGGTCGGGTCTGGCCTCAACAGTAAACTGTACCCACTCCCCACTTCTCGGGGCCCATCACGTATGTTGTCTCACCCCATGGGTCATCAAGCTTCCCCTACTTTGTACACTGGGAACATGCGTGACCTGCCGTTCGACATTGGTGTAATGGCAAGAAGCCCAAAAATGTTTGAATTTTTGGGTGTCCCACAAGGGACATACATGTCTTTGTTTCAAGATTAGACTTGGCGGGTCTCTCCCACTGGTAGTATCCTGCCTGTAGTCCAGTGTGTCTGTATGTTTCACTGGTTTAGCTGGGGGGGGAGGGTTAATACTACGTGTTACACGTTTGTTGATTGGACCCCTCACCCCCATTTGCATGGCCTGTGAACATATATAATTCGTAACGGCTGTATCATATCCCAGCTGTATATATGTGTATATTTACACACACTCACACACACACACACACACACACACACACACATATATATATATATATATATATATATATACATTACTATATACAGATATATCTGTATATGTATGCATACATGTATATATTTATATATTGCTGTATATATATATATATATATATATATATATATATATATATATATATATATATCTAACGACATATGAGTGTATATTCGGTGTCTGCATATGTATATATCTATATGTGGGTATTTATATGTATTCTCTATCTGTATGTATACATTTGTACTATGGAGAGGGAGAGGTATATCTCCATGTAGCTATGGGTAGATATATACACACACATACCTCTACATATATACATCTACATTTGGTTATTCCATTCTTTGCCATGTAGATTAGACTTTGCTGCAGTGGGACTCGTAGCGGGTGTGGCTGCTCGTTGGGTGATGCCTCTACCCAATGAACACTTTTGCTTACATCCCTGGGGCTGTCCGTATAGACCCACTACAGCCAACACCTGCACACCTAGATCCATAACTAGCTACCCATAGTTCCCCCATCCGCACCTCCTCTACAGCACTCATCCTTACTCTGGGTGCAGGTCGGGTCTGAACGCAACACTACACGCTGCCCACTCTCCACTTCATGGAACCCATCTCATACTTTGTCTCAACCCATGGGTCATCAGGCTTTCCCACCCCTGTATGTACACACCCTGCCCAGAAAGGTCATCGCACTGACTTCTTTCAATAATATGACAATTGTTGGGACATCCCACAAGGGACACTCCTGTCTGTTTTCCAAGATTAGATTTCACGGGTCCACTGTGTACCCCCCCCAGGTTGTATCCTGCCTGTGGTCTGGGGAGCAGTGGACTATTTACATTGTTTGTGGGTTTGTGTGTATGTTTCCTTTGTCTGGCTGGAGGGGGGGAGGTCATGCTGCATGTTACATGATTCTTCCTTGGGCCCCTCACTTCCATTGGCATAGCCTGTGAACATACGTCATTCTTGTGTGCTGTTTCCCATCATATATTGCTGTACATATATATATATATATATATATATATATATATATATATATATATATATATATATATATATATGTATATAAAACCATGTGGATGTATGGGATGTATGGCCTTAATCTTGCTTATCTATTGCTATGCTCGCTTAGTGGTTAACTACTGTGACTATAGTGTACAGGTTCCTGGGTTTGAGTCTTGCAGAGGCAGTTTATTTTGCTGCTGGGCAGAACATGGGCCATTGGATCCAGAGTTATTAGGCACTTTAAAGTGGTTGTAAGCAGGTTTGTGTGATGGTAAGCACTGCTAACCTCTGGTTACAATTTCTTACACTCAGTTAGCTTCTACTTTGCTTAATCTGTGTGGGCAATGCTTACCCCCATGCAAATGCACTTGCACACGCTTACCGCTGCTTATTTGTGCTTAGACCTGCTTACTTGTGCATTATTCATTATGACACTTGCACTTCACATATACATTTCATGCAGTACTTCAGTTCACATTTAAATGTTATTATGTAGGTTATATAGCAAAACAATGTAAAATTATGTTCATATACAGATTTCCCATGGAAAATGATTTGTGCTGCAGTGAGACTCAAACCGGGAATGTCTGTTCGTTGGGTGGATGCTCTAGCCACTCACCTATTGCTGTGGTGCTTCATTTGCATATATGTTCCGTGTTATCCTCTTCAGTCTTTTCAGCTGCTTTAACCGTAGCTAAGCGATGGGCAAACCAGTGTACCTATGGTTAGCTGCACTCGGGGTTTTAAAAAAATAAATACAAGGGTTTCTTCATTTTATTTCAGTGTACTGTTGCTGTTGAACACATGGGGACTGTTGGTGGAGATATGCGGACACCTATGAGTGGTTTCACTCATTTATTTACACTTTCTTCTGTTCTACTTTGCAGGGGTGTATTTATTCTGACAGCTCTGCACTCAGACACACCCCCTGCACTTATCCACGCACAGTGTACGATTTGGAGCTCTGGCGGCACGCCTTCATTATTATGTATGGTGTGCTGCCGTCCTCCTCTTCAACTGCCGCTTACGTGCAGGACTAGTTTAGTCCTGCATGGCAGATTAGTGAATCTGGGGGTTAATGATAATAAAACTAAGATCCTACCTATTTATTCAAACAATAATGAGAAACATTACAATGATACAAACAAATTCATCACAGATCAAATTACATACTTAGGTATCATCCTTGCTAAAGATATTAAATTAATCATAAAACTAAACTATAATAAATGTTATATAAATATTCAAACCTTATTAATGGAAAGGAATACAATTATATTTTCAACTGAGGAAAGATTAACTATCATTAAAATGATAATTCTACCTACAATTCTCTATATTATACAGTCTGTTTTAATACTTCCTAATAAAGTATTTATTAACAAGTTCAATTCCCTGTTATTAAACTTTTTTTTTTGGTTTCCCAGGAAACTTAGAATAGCACTCAAACACCATCTTTATAGTTGGAACGAAGGGGACATAGCCTTCCCTGATTTGAACCTTTATTCTATCACTGCTATTATTAGATCCATAGCACAACTTTTAAATACTTCATGTCAGGCCAAATGGAAATTATTCTGGGAATCTTCAGCTATGCTACTAATATTGAAACCACAACCTTACAAATTAGAATTAATAAACAACCCAATATTATGGATACTTAAAGATTACTTCACTACACACAGCATACCCAAACATTCATTTAGCTACTTACACAATATATTAATAAATTTTAGAAATTCTATATATAAACACTTTAGATATAAAGAACTTTTCTTTATGATTTTCCCAATAGCCTTTACTCAAGAATCCTTACAATCCTCAGATATAGATAAAATCACCTTGTTTAAACAAAAGGGTCTTTTGTATTGGTTCCAACTAATCACAGATGAAAGGGTTAAAGACGTAAATCAGATAATAAGCAAATTTCAGTTAGACAAATCCCTTTGGCTTAAAATACAATCCCTCAGACTATTCTTGCAAAATAAAATAGACCTGATTACTCCAGCTAACAAACATGACACTAGCATACTACTAGCTTTTTTAACTCAATTATCTAACATAAACAAACTTATTCAGACAAAATATCATTTATATACAGACTTATTAGAGAAGAAACATATTGTTCTCCAGCTAATTTCTGGAACTACTATTATATAACAAATAACACACTTCCAAGGAATTTAGACAAAACAAATATATTAGAATCTGCAGGGAAAACAACACTTTCACTTAAATGGAAAATATATTCCTGGAAATTTTTATATAGATCTTTCTACACCCCTCAACTAATGAACAAAATTAATGGAAAACAAAACATATGTAATAGATGTAAGTCTAATATAAACATTGACTGGACCCATATATTTTATGACTACCCTGCAATAAGTTTATTTTGGAAAAGTATCAATGAACTTCTACAAGCAATATTCACAGATAATTTCACTTTGACCAAATCTTTAATACTCTTCAAGACACCTATACCTTGCTGTGCAAAAAACGTTAAACATTCCTTACCCTGGCAATACTGGCAGTAGCCAGGAAAACTATAACAAGGAACTGGATATATAAATCCTCTCCATCTTATAATGATTTTAAGAAAATTGTAATGGAAGTTTGCCAATTACAGATTGCAACTATGACATCTAAAACAACTAGAAAAACTTATAACCGTCATTTATGGGTCAATTTACAGAATCTGTTGAAATAGATTGATAATGATATCATATAAATTAAATTTCAGCCTCTTAATGTGTTTTATATATATATATATATATATATATATATATATATATATATATATATATACATGGAAAAATAAAATACTAGTCATTACAATAATAATCAATGGATGTCTTTGTAAATAGTTTCAGTAATTTCATTTTATTTGTTAAATATTGTTATTTGAATGTCTATGTGACCAACTTTTTGAATTGCAATTTTTTTGTGTTAAAAGACCATGTGAATGTCTATATATATTTACTTAAAATCAATAAAATTGTTTAAAAAAATTAGAACATATTGTGGCATTTATAATGCCATTTGGTTATCAACTACATATGATTTAGAATTATCAACATTACAGTATTTGAAATATTATTTGGTTTTCAACTACCTATGATTTACACTTACCAGAATTAGCTTTACTGTGGCCATCACACCAGATGCAATAATGATATTCTAAAGCTTGACAAGAAAGGTTGATAATTTGCATACAGAAGAAATTCTGCTTAATCCCCTTTAGCTGCATCAGTCCTGAATGTCATATTCTTTTCTGTGCAACTGTCTAGAAGTGTAATAGTTGGTGCAGACTGATTCATGTCATAACAGTAAAGCCTGCTAAATTAATCCCATAAAAAGAATCAGTCAGGTGAAGCTACACAGACAAATAGCACAGAGCAGTTTAAACATAAATCATAATGTAACCACAGAGCTTTTGTACTGGAGAAGTAACCTGCATCCCAAAGCCATTGCTTAAATATGACAACTACTGTGGAAAAAGGACAAAGACAATCTACAGCTAATCTTCATTCTAATCTCTGTTTGAATAATCCATATCCCAAAATCAAAACAACGCAACTGCAAAAAGAGTTTAAAGTAGACCAAAACACTTGTAATGGCACACATGTTAATCTCAGAAATGACACATGCATTGATTGGCAGTTATCCACCAAACGTGTATATAAAAATTGATGAATCTGTCATTTGACTTAATTACCACTACAGCAGTGCATTCACTGAAGCATGAATTCCAGTGCAAACAACATGGTGGACAAGGATAAGTCTTGTTTAATGCCCCTCTAGATAATGAAATGTTTCAAGGTGTATATACTTATATTTGCACTAAGGGTAAGACTGCATTTAAATTGTTAATAAACTGCAGAAACACATGGGTAGAAGCTTCATTGAACATCATCCACTTTTTTAAATCAAAGTCATTCTTTATGATGTGATCAAAATAAACCAAACATAAAAAAGCTTTCACAGCTTGGAAGACAGCATGGCTTAAATGCAAACAACTTAAAAAAATCACTTTATGAATATTACTGCAACCTTAAAATCAGTATAAAATGCTGACAAAAAGTACCAAATCTTTGCATCTAAAACAATAGTGACTTGCACAGATGGAAGTAGTAAACATTTTTTGATCAAAATTAGTTACTGCTTGGGCATAGTCAAGCAGAACTAAACTACTTCTCTATAGCAAAATGGAAAAATGTAATTCATCTTCAAATAAATCAGCAAATGCATTTGTAAATTGCTATGTTTTGCAATTTAACTTGTCAAGCTATACTCACATCTGTTGGGTATTGAATAAGATGAAAGCATATTCATATTCTGATTATTGAATAAAATGAAATCATATTTGGCTTCACCACTGATTCTCAAGGTCCTGAGGTTTCTCAAGGAAACAAATGGCTAAAGAAAGCATGAGCAGTCAGGTTTTAATGGCATCTGTCCAGAACATCTGTGTTTGCATAATACTTTCATTATACAAACCATAACACAGGTAGTCAGTATTTTACTAACATCTACTAATTTCCTAAATCTTAAGAAAACTGTTGGTAATATCATTGGCCAAAACTGATCCCAAATCAAATGTTGAGTCCTTCAGGTTTATCTTACTGCTTTCTACACTGAACATGATATTGGATAATCAAATAGCAAATAAGCTAAAGCTTATAGTGAATCTTACGAAGTATTCAATAATCAGCCGCATAGAGTAATCAGTGCAGCTTTAATCTCCATCACCAATAATTAAAGTGCAATAAATGAGGCTAATGTGGCTACAGCAATTTTTGTACATGTTCCCAAAGCATTTCAGTAAGATTATCATGGCAAAGTCCTATCAGACCTAGCACTGTATAAACTAAAACCACAAGACAGATGCAGCAAAAACTTCAACTAAAACTGGAAAAATACTGCAAATGAAGAAACTGGAATTTTTGAACATATTATCTTAACATTTTTATTCTGATTTCTTGCTAGATTCATGAAATTGTAACTCTGGAGTTAGCTCACTGACTTTCTTAAATCTTTCCAGTTTGGAGCATATAAGAAAAATGAGCACTTCCAGACCTATAAAAATAAGAAACATGCAGGCCACATAGACTCTGACAGGTACAACAGCCAGTAAATATGCAGTAAAATGCAAAATGGTTCAAAACGGTGGATTAGCACTTTTGTTTATTAAATGTAAATTCTTCAGATAAAACCACATTGTTTGAACTCCATTTAAATAGCAGCAGGTAAAAAGTCACATGGTAAAAAAATCACATGATAAAAATCACATGATATATATCACATGATCACCTGGTTGCCAAGCTCTAAGCAAAGCAACATTTTTAAAGTGACAAAACACATTTTAGAAACCAGTTCAGACAGATAAAAAAACTTAAAATACTTCTTAAATGAGATTAAAATAACATTTAAATAAAATTTCCAGACCTAACTGTAGATCAGATTGCAAGTGAAGTGTGCTGTATCTTTGTACATGCACATATAAATTCCAGACATGGGAAAGAAGTTTAAGAATGCATCTACTTTCTTTTGTTAAAGAAGTTCATCATGTAATTGCATTTCTGAGTTCTAATTTTTCTGAAGCCATTTTCTCAGAGTATGTTGATATTTTCGATGACAAGTAAGGCAAACTTCCAGTTGTGTATTCCATGAAGCTATATTCAGAGGTCACTCCTGTAGTCAGACCAGCAAGAAGAGTTTCGATAGCTATGCAGGATAAAGTTAAAACTCAGTTGGATAAAATGGTGCAGCAAGGTGTGAGTTGTCCAGTCACAGAACCAAATGAATGGGTATCGTCTAAGGTAGCAGTCCACAAAAAAGGCTCAGACGAAATCAGAATATGCATTTACCCAAGAGATCTGAACAAAACATTAAAAAGACCATATCATCCAAAGCGCAAAATTGAAGAGGTCGCAGCCTTAATACCGAATGTCACTGTTTTTTATGTGTTGGATGCAAAGAGTTTATTTTGGCAAGTGATGCTTGATCACAAATCCTCATTTCTAACTACTTTTGGTACTCCATTTGGCAGATACAGATGGCTAAGAATGTCATTTGGAATAAATTCTACAAGTGAAGTCTTTCAGCATGCAATGGAGCAAATTTTTTCAGGTTATCCTTGTGCCATAACAGTAGATGATTTATTGGTTGGAGGCAATGGTGAAGCAGAGCATGATAGAAACCTCAAGAAAATTCTAGATAGAGCAAGTGAATTAAACTTGAAGCTCAGTCCTCTGAAATGCAAATTCAGACTTTCAGAAGTTACATACATAGGACATGTGTTCATGAGTACAGGCTTGAGACCAGACCCGATCAAGCAAACATCTATTCTTGAGATGTCAGCACCAGATAATGTGCAAGCTCTACAATGTTTTTTATGCATGGTCAATTATTTAGGCAAGTTTATACCAGACTTCAGTGAGCTGACAACACCTTTAAGAGAGCTACCACACAAAAATGTTGTATGGTCATGGCTGACACAGCACCAGAAGGCATTTGAAGACTTTAAGCAGAAAATTGCCACCCCACCTACATTAAGATACTATGATGTAAACAAACCAGGTACTCTTTCTTGTTATGCTTCAAAATTTGGTCTTGGTGCAGTTATACTTCAAGAGGGCAGACCAGTACCCTATGCATCTAGAACACCAACCCAAGCTGAGATGCAGCATGCTCAGATTGAGAAGGAGCTTTTGGCAATAGCATTTGCACGTTCTAAGTTTCATGTTTATATTTATGCTTGAGCTATTCAGATTGAGACTGACTACCAACCTCTAATTGCTATTCTAAAGAAACTTATGTATTCCACTCCAGTGAGATTGCAAAGAACGAAGCTTAAATTGCAAAAGTACAATTTCAAATTTTTCTACCACTAGACTTGATAAGTTGAGAGAACACAGTCAGATTGATTCAATTGTGCAGAAGCTCACTCACTACATTAATGGTGGATGGCCGTCAAAGCAATCTAGTGTACCACCTGAAGTGCAAATCTACTTTTCTTACAGAGATGAATTGTTGATGGAAGATGGCATTATTTTCAAAGGTCCTAAAACTGTTGCTCCTGCATCCTTGTAACAAGAATATATCCAGATTTTTTCATCCTGGGTCACTCAGGTTCCACATACACTAAGAGAAGAGGAAGGAAATTAGTATGTTGGCCTTCATTACCAAAATACATTGATAAAGTACTTTAATCTTATTAAGTATGCAATAGTACTGGAACACACTTGCAAAGAGAACCACTTAGTCCAGTTCCTGAACTACCTTGGTCAACAGCTGCAGCTGATATTTTTGAGTGGAACAATCAACACTACTTAGTTTTGGTAGACTCTTATTTGAATTGGTTTGAGATTGATCTGCTATCTAGCCTAACATCCACAGCTGTTATTATTAAGCTGAAACATCATTTCTCAGTTCATGGTAGCCCACACTAGTTCTTTCTGGCAATGGTACTCAATTTACTAGCCAGTTGTTTGGGAAATTTGCAAAATACTGGGACTTTGTGCATGTCACTAGTAGTCCTGAATATCCTTAGTCAAATGGTCTAGCAGAACATGCAGTACAGAGTGCAGAGCAGTTACTTGAAAAGTCAAAGTGAGATAATACCGATAGTTTCTTAAATTTGCTTAATCTCAGAAACATACCTCATGAAGATAGTCTTGGCTCACCTGCTCAAAAACTGCTTTCCAGACAAACTAGAACTACACTACTCATTGCTTCCACTTTACTGGAGCCTAAACCTAAGAACAGTAAATCAAGGCTCAAATGGTTAAAAAGTGTAATATTCAGAAATCTAATTATGACAGATTGAGCAGATTACTTCATCCGTTGAGGGAAGGAGAGATGGTACGAATCCAGACAACGAAAGGTTTTGATCAAATTGGACAGATTACAGGTATCTGTGCTGAGTCAAGATCCTACTTGGTAGAATCACAAGGTATAGAATATAGGAGGAACCAGAAACATCTTCTTCCTCTGCCAGACCCATACTCACCATCACAGCATTGTTTCTGTGATGCAAACTTCAAATCTAAGAGTGACTCAGACATTGTTTCCATACCCAAATGTGTTCAAAATTCTGATTCCATTGCAGAAAATGTTCCAGACATTCCACATGTCAAACATTTTGCCGAGACAGTTCCAGTTGCTAAATTTAATTCCCAGTTTTATGTCATGATATGGGCATGTGTCAAATCCAAGTGTGAAATATGCAGCAACGTGGACTTGATTGTGTATATATATATATATATATATATATATATATATATATATATGTGTGTGTGTGTGTGTGTGTGTGTGTGTGTGTGTGTGTGTGTGTGTGTGTATGTGTGTTTATGTATACTTAGTATTTTAGAATGCATGACCAAGAATTGCCTGTGATTTCTGGATGCTAAATAGACTTATAGTGTCATACGATCTAATTCTCTAAAGGGAGTATGTATATCAGATTGCAAGTAAAGTGTGCTGTATCTTTAAGAAGCATGTCAAGGCTGTATGTGCACATATAAATCCCAGACACGTGCACTCCCTAGTGCTATTTTGTAAGAGCAGCCACAGTGAGAGCAAGCATGATCGCAGTTGTTAGTTTGTACATACATTACTTAAGATAAAGTCAGTAAACCGTTATAGCGATGTGTTTGTATAGAATAAAGCTGCTTGAACAGAAACCATGAAGACTCTTCTATTGTGTCCAAAGTAGGAGAGTGACACTAATCAACAGAATATGTCTTTAAAAATAGATGGTGACTTCCTTACAGAAATTGTCAAGGTAATGGAAGGTATATACTAAAACTGAATTTACTCAGGGCAAGTGTTACAAGCAAACAGAACTTCTCAATGTTTAATGGTGTAACAAAGTTCCTGTGTCCAGCTTCTTAATAAACAGATTGAGGTAAGTGTTATGTTTTTCTTTCTTGTGAAAGAAGGAGAAAAATAACATTGATTCCTAGCTCCATGTATCATACCTCTCAACTGTCCAGATTTTCACAGAATGTCCAAATTTTTATGTCATAATTTTGGTTTGTTCCTCCTAAAATTTGTGGTTTTATAGCAAATATTGAAGTCACTAAATAATGACAAACATTTGATTTTCAGACCTCATACCCTTCACAATTTGGTGCTGTGGTAAAAAAAAACTGTAATTCTATCTACTGTCTAAGTTTATAAGAACAATATTTAAAATTTGTGCCTGATTCAGGCCTTTTACCCCCAGCATTATTTTTGGCTTTGTCTAGAATTCTTGTGCTAAGAGGTTGAGAGCTATGGCGTGTATCTGAGTGAGTTCTTGTGCTAAGAGGTAGAGAGGTATAGTATGTATCTGAATGAGACAACACTAATAGTAGCCAGGTTGCAGCCAATAGGTAAGTCACCAATATTTAGTTTTCTTGGCAAACCTAACTTGGCCTTTCCATTAAATATTAGCTACCACCTAACATGACCTCAGTCCATCTGTGGCCAATTGGATTAATTTAGGTATTCTAAGACAGTGCAGCAGCTGTCTTACATTTACCAACTGTTCACTGTTTCTACCAACTGATAGTACAATCTGTAGAGATGTAAATATTTTAGAAACATGGAAGGAAACCTCTCACACTGGCCCACTGTTGGCAAGCATCATACCTCTACAACATCATATCAGTCACAACCCACCACTAGCCCCATATTTTTTGCTGAAGATGTAAGGAGTATATACTAAAACCTCCTAGAACATACTTTAAATTATTCTATCATCCAGCGCACAAGACAAACTCTTCTCCTTTACCACTCACACAAACTGTAAATTCATATATCTCACCAAAAGTGCTAGGAAAGTAGGTATGAGCCCATATGGTCCACCAAGTCTGCTTTCATGCAAGGAAATGTTTTAGTCACAGGTGATCCTATAGTCAGAGGTACAGACTCCTCACTCACCAGAATGGAAAAGAGCATAGGTGACTGCAAGTTGTTTGTCTACTGCCAGGACCTGTGGTGTAACAAGAGCCCTAAAACCCCTTAAACTAGATAAGTCCAACTACAACCATGTGCTGGCCCAGGTGTGAGTGAATGACTTGGGGAGTTCCACTGAGAAACATATTTAGAGTGATATGATGGAACTTACTATGCATATGTTAGAGGCAGGAAAGACAATGATTTTGAGTAGTATCTTGTTTTTACCTAGAATGATGAATCCACACCAAGACAAGAAAACTGGCTTTACAAATGGCTAAGTAGTTGGGGTCATTCTAAGAGGGCGCAATATTTGATAGCCTGGGATTAGTCAGTCAATAAGACTTTCTGATGGCTTGCACCTCTTATATCAGGGCTATTAAATACTGGCTAAAGATTTTTCTGTCCCAGTAGTGTTTTTATTCAGTCAGAGTTCCCTTCCAGGCCATTCCTATATAATCAAGCCAAATTCAGATTTGGGCAACATCGTGGTGACAGTATTCAGTGTTTGGAGTCTAAACAGAAAGATGCAATAAGGCTCTCCTGCAACTTAAACACATTCATATTTGTGTACTCACTGAGGCATGGTTTTGATGTTATGATAACACTCCTTTTATACCAGGGTTTAACACTTATTACACCTCCAGGCAGAGCTGGATCTAGTACTAGGTGACCATGCAGTTGCCTTGGGCCCAGTGACGGAGGGGGAGGCACTGGCCAGGGTCTGCCACATTTACTTTTTAATTAAACAATTTAAAAAAAACTTAAAACTTTTTTTAACACGGCATCTTCTTTAAGAAGATACACATGTACTCTGCATACATGCATATGTCTTTAATACAACGCACGCTCACCAGTGCAGATGTAATTTAAACACATTCCGTGTATTTGCTGCTGTGAGAGAGATGCACTCCTGGAATTTAAACTGGTTTAGCTCTTCCATTTAGTAAGTTGCCTTTGCACAAGTTCCATTCAGTTTGAATTAGAGACGTGCAATGAGAGGAGGTGTGTAAAATATTTATTTTCCATTTGTTTACTGGGAAAGTCCAACAAGGCAAGAAGCACATTTTCTGTAGAGGCCCCGGGAGAAAAGCTCCACACATGTAAGAACACTTTCCACAATAGTTATTTGCCAATAATAGATAAATAATTAATGTCCAGGGAATAAGGAAAAAATTACACTCGTAAGGAAAGAGTTACCTAGAGGGACAAAAAAATTCAGCCCAACATATCAACGTGGAAAGTACATATTATATACAGTATTTTACACTAAAATATAACATTGTTACTATTGTAATAAAGGACATTTTTC
The DNA here is from genome assembly GCF_019279795.1 of Protopterus annectens. NCBI lineage: Eukaryota > Metazoa > Chordata > Ceratodontiformes > Protopteridae > Protopterus > Protopterus annectens. Next base: position 50,998,583 of record NC_056731.1, on the reverse strand, counting down.
ACCAAACAGTCCATTTGGGAGTACTGAGTAAAGTAGAAATCTCTGGGCTAACATAAGAGGGAGGGGGAAGTAGAAATAGCAAATACAGTAAAGTAGAAATTCCAGGGTAATATATGAGGGAGATGGAAAAGGAAAAGCAGAGAAAGAAAGCAGTGAGTGGATTAGGAGTAGATGGGTGTGTGGATTAGGAGTGGAGGGGTACACTGTGGACGAGAAGGTGTAGAGAGAGCAAGTATTGAAAGGTCATCGTAGTGAAATGCAGGAGTATAGCCGGCTGTTTGTTAGGTGTTCCTTAAGAAGTATCTTGAAATTGGAAGTATTGGTTGTGTTTCAAATGTGTTGAGGATTGTAATTCCATTTTTTGGATATCTGGTTGGAGGACAGAGCAGACTTGTTAGAGATTCAAAATGCCCTCCTTAAGGATGGCAAGTTAGTCAGTTAACCTACTCAAGCTGAAACCGTGTACCTTGATTACAAGAGACAAGAGCCTGAATCTTCTATACCAACTAACAGACTACTCAAGGATTTGAGTTACAGTGTATTTTCAATGAATTGTGAGCTTCAGTGCATTTTCAAGGAACTGTGAGTTTCAAGGAAATAGTAGTTTACTGCCCATGCTAAGTCTGTTTTCAATGTGCAACTGTTTTGCTTAGCAAATGGCAGTCAATGTTTGTGCAATAGAGTCTTAAAGCAGTGTTAGTAGCATACAAGTAGCATACTTACCTTTAGTGCTCAAGGTTGTGGGTTCTACTTCCACACCATGTAGATTGATAGCTGATACTGAAGTGCACTCTAAGTGGGGATGGGGGTGCTGCACTCCTGAGTGCGTCTTCTTTTGGATGAGCTGTTTAATAATGATGAGTTTGTTTTCAGTTTGCCAGCATTCCATAATGCAATATTACTAGCCTACCAACTTTTTGTTTTTTAAATGTAACATAGGCAATTAATTTTTCAAGGGCAGCAGCCACTAAATTTGTAGGTGAAACACTGAAATATAAAGTTGTTTGCCAGTAGCACCCTCTTCATTAGTTATAGATCTCTTTAATGTGAAATTATTCAGATGACGTCTGCAGAGATTGTGTATATTGATTGGTATTGGTGGATTGTAATGACCGGAGTATAAGTGGCCTTTTATGGTTGAAACATTCTGAAATGGGTAGTTTTGTCATTGTTGGGTCATACATTTCCTTTCATTGTTTACTAGAAAAAATGTTCAAAACTCCAAATTTAAAACACACTCTAACAAGTCATGTTGTATTATACAAGGAATATAATTTAATACAATCAAGGAGGTGAATCAAAGAGCACAAGTATTTATGCATGGTCCTAAAAATGTGTGCAAGGAGTGTATGGTTTGAAACAGCACAAAGGTAAACTTAATCCACCATTGGCCAGATGCATTTCTTTGAATATGGGTTTCAATGCCATTTCAATTAATGTGAATTACAAGAGCAGAGAAGTTTACTGTTCATGCTAAGTCTGTTTTCACTGTGAGACTGCATTGTTTATTTAGCAAATGGCTATCAGTGTTTGTAGTATAAAACTTGAAATAAAAGTTTTAAATTAAATCCAAATATCTCTAATCATTGTATAAGTAAAGAAGAAAATAGTGCGTACAGAGGCAGGTTTGAACAGTGCTTATGGTAACTAGGGAGAAATAGCCAAATAATGGGACACTGGAATGGCTGTGGGAAGTGGGGACCATGATCAATTAACCTGCCTAGGACCCAATTTGACCATGATCCTGGTCTGCCTCCATGCCCTTAGGAGAATATATATCTATCTATATATATATATATATATATATATATATATATATATATATATATATATATATATACATATATATATATATATATATATATATATATATATATATATATATATATATATTTTTTTTTTTTACCAGAAACACCATCACTCTCATCAACTTACACAGGACTCTAACTTAGTGCTCCTGGAGATCAAAATTACCCATAATAAATCAACTATTACTTCATTGCCAGTTGTAGATTCCCATAAATGCCCCCAAAAGATCATCAAAATTATATCGACACCATTGAGGGGAAAATGTCAAACCAAATACCTTCATGCTGTTGGATATGCTCAGCATTTACTGCACTTTAACAATACCAGTGCATTAGAGCAAATTGTTGAACTACCCAGTTAAGGCTCTAATATCCTTTGCCTGTTCCTTTCAAAACTAGCTCCCACCTGTACCCTTCCTCTCATCTCCTCAACCCTGATAAAATCTGATCACAAATTAGTCATTGTCTCTATTAAGGCTAGTGATGACTCCTAAACACCAAATGAGACTTTCTTTAGGGACTTTTCTGGGTCAAACCTATTTCAGATTATCGAAGAAGCATGCATAATTTCTAAAAGTTCTCTGCACATGGGCCCAGTTGAAAAGGCTGCTACATTCATTTCTGACTTTTACCAGCAATAAAATAACTGAATAAAGTCAATATATGTCTGCTCTGAATGTAATGGGAAATTTAGGAATAAAGATCACCCTGCTATGTGTCTTTTGGAAAGTAAATTTATCTTATCCACCCTAACCAGCCTGCCCCCCCCCCAAACCTTGGAACTGCATCCCACGCAAGCAATTTACTACCTGCAAACAACCCAAAACATACAACTTTGTGTAGTGTGCTAACTGAAAGGAACAAGGGAAAGTAAATTTATCTTATCCGCCCTAACCAGCCTGGCTTCCCCAAACCTTGGAACTGCATCCCACGCAAGCAATTTACTACCTGAAAACGACCCAAAACATACAACTTTGTGTAGTGTGCTAACTGCAAGGAACAAGGTTAATAACTCTTCAACCATTTATAGTGTTCAATCTGTAGATTTTAACCCTGAATAATACCGCTCAGAGGGTCCGCAGCACTGACTTGAAACATGTCCCATAATCTCCAGTAGCTAAGGCATAGGGTACAGCATAAAGGAAATATAAATAAAGCCAAGGAGCAGGATATCAGCTGACCCTGCAACATAGCATACCTTACCTTTGGAAAATATCTGGAAAACCACAACAGATTGGCTCTACAGCCTCTGCATCTGCTCAGCTCACTCCGCTCCCCTTCCCCCATTTCCCACCCACCCCCACTACCTCTACATTTATTCTAAACCCAAATCATCTGATCACCACATACAACCAATCACCTGCAACCTATTTGTCCCTAGAGGATTGGTTCCAGCCCAGCAACTTGTAGTTTATTGGCCATTTTGGGTCAATTCCTGGCTCTTTTCAACCCCCTGCTATAAAGCCCACTTTTGCGCACTTTTTCACTTGTAAAAGACTCAGCACAGCTCCTTGTGGTGTCCTGCAGAGTTCTACAAGCAGCAGAGAGTGAAAGAGTGACTTTCCTGGATTTATAAGTATTTTTTCTGGCTTTCGCTCAAATTACTGCATCTTGACTGCATTTCGCTTAAAAAACAGCTCTGCATATTGTTTTTACTGTACTTGTGTTGAATTTATACTGTTAGCACTTTAAAAAGTTATTTTTTGTTTAATTTAATTGTTAGGCTAACACACTCAAGTGTGCTAGCCGTTTTATAGCATTTACTGTTTGTTACTGTATCTTTTTCTCCTTTCTCTGTAAAAAAAAAAAAAAAAAAATATCCTTGTTTTCCTGCTTTTCTGAACTAGAATAGTCCAGTCTTCAGATTTTGCTGATCTCTGGGCTTTGTCTTAGTTCCTGTGCTATCCATATCCTTATTTGGATAAGAGGAAGCTTCTTTGTTCACCAGTGGGAGTGGGGAGCACTGAGCAAACTATTTGTCCCTAGAGGATTGGTTCCAGCCCAGCAACTTGTAGTTTATTGGCCATTTTGGGTCAATTCCTGGCTCTTTTCAACCCCCTGCTATAAAGCCTGCTTTTGCGCACTTTTTCACTTGTAAAAGACTCAGCACAGCTCCTCGTGGTGTCCTGCAGAGTTCTACAAGCAGCAGAGAGTGAAAGAGTGACTTTCCTGGATTTATAAGTATTTTTTCTGGCTTTCGCTCAAATTACTGCATCTTGACTGCATTTCGCTTAAAAAACAGCTCTGCATATTGTTTTTACTGTACTTGTGTTGAATTTATACTGTTAGCACTTTAAAAAGTTATTTTTTGTTTAATTTAATTGTTAGGCTAACACACTCAAGTGCGCTAGCCATTTTATAGCATTTACTGTTTGTTACTGTATCTTTTTCTCCTTTCTCTGTAAAAAAAAAAAAAACAAAAAAATATCCTTGTTTTCCCACTTTTCTGAACTAGAATAGTCCAGTCTTCAGATTTTGCTGATCTCTGGGCTTTGTCTTAGTTCCTGTGCTATCCATATCCTTATTTGGATAAGAGGAAGCTTCTTTGTTCACCAGTGGAAGTGGGGAGCACTGAGCAACCTATTTGTCCCTAGAGGATTGGTTCCAGCCCAGCAACTTGTAGTTTATTGGCCATTTTGGGTCAATTCCTGGCTCTTTTCAACCCCCTGCTATAAAGCCCGCTTTTGCGCGCTTTTTCACTTGTAAAAGACTCAGCACAGCTCCTTGTGGTGTCCTGCAGAGTTCTACAAGCAGCAGAGAGTGAAAGAGTGACTTTCCTGGATTTATAAGTATTTTTTCTGGCTTTCGCTCAAATTACTGCATCTCGACTGCATTTCGCTTAAAAAACAGCTCTGCATATTGTTTTTACTGTACTTGTGTTGAATTTATACTGTTAGCACTTTGAAAAGTTATTTTTGTTTAATTTAATTGTTAGGCTAACACACTCAAGTGCGCTAGCCATTTTATAGCATTTACTGTTTGTTACTGTATCTTTTTCTCCTTTCTCTGTAAAAAAAGAAAAAAAACAAAAAAATATCCTTGTTTTCCTGCTTTTCTGAACTAGAATAGTCCAGTCTTCAGATTTTGCTGATCTCTGGGCTTTGTCTTAGTTCCTGTGCTATCCATATCCTTATTTGGATAAGAGGAAGCTTCTTTGTTCACCAGTGGGAGTGGGGAGCACTGAGCAACCTATTTGTCCCTAGAGGATTGGTTCCAGCCCGGCTACTTGTAGTTTATTGGCCATTTTGGGTCAATTCCTGGCTCTTTTCAACCCCCTGCTATAAAGCCCGCTTTTGCGCGCTTTAGTGCATTTTATCGCAAATTAGCACGAAGTTGCTCATAGAGCAGCATTGGGCAGCCCCAGTTAATCAAGTTTAAACTATTTCTGGCTCCATAAAGTGTACTCTTCAATTTTTCCCTTAGAACTGCTCTACTTGCAATCTAAACAGCCTATTCTCTAACTGAAAAGCTCAGCAATTGCTCCTAAAGCATTTTTTATACAGGTAAAGCACTCTTAAACAAAATAAAGTACTTCTTTCACCTAAATTCCCTTGAGTACCCATTTCCCTATAAATCCTTTCTGATTCAGTTACACAGCAATCTTTTTCACTATTCTAGCATGTCAAAGGTTCAGTTGCTGGCATCCTCTCCTGTTCAGCTGGTGAATCTGGGAATCTTGAGGCAATGTTGCAATTGCCTCATGTACACAGACAACCCTCTCCTCCTCCCAACAAATACAAATATATGCGAGAGATGCAACTATATAGCCAAACTGGAGGCTGAGCTCTCTCAATTCAGTACTGGCAAGACCAGGCAGGAGGAGAGGGTAACCACGCACACCACAAACCCAGTCTCACATAGAACTATCACAACTGCAAACCAAACACATAAACACACAAAAACATACTCGGAGGTGCTGATTAAAAATCTTCCAAAACAACAGAGGCCTCCAAAGCAGACACCCAAGCAACTGCCGCCTCAAGAGAATAACTGTAATGGTCAAACCGAACAAATGAAAAAACACTGGTACACGACCAGGAACCTGCGTAAGGATCGTAGCTGGAACAGCAACACTTGAATGTACAATTTAATCCACCACAAAATCCAGCAACGAATAAAATGAAGTAACTTCTTTATTGCACGATACACAGAAATAAATGAGAATCAAACACTAGTTTAGCACTTTCATCTGCCATGTGCAGACTTCATCAGAACTAGTGCCTCCACCATTACAACATATTTAAATCAAACCGCCACCTCAAGACATAGCACATGCAACACATAGTTCACAAAGTCAGTGTGCTAAACAGTCACAGCCCTTAAGGCCAAACAACATGCCAGACACACTTGTAATAGGTGACTCCATAGTCAGACACACTGACGTCCCGCTCACCAGACTGAACAAGGATAAGGTCACAGTAAGCTGCCTGTCGGGAGCTAGAATCCGCCACATAACACAAGCACTCAGGTCACTCCACAGCAAGTACAAATATGACTCAGTCATTGTACATGCCGGTGTGAACGACCTGAGATGTACCTCCCTGGACTACATGAAAAGAGACATAGAGGAGCTCTCTGATTATGTAGCCCAGGCCGGTATGACCCTGACCCTGAACAGCATCTTACCCTCACCAAGAATGATGCCACAGTACAAAGACAAAATTATCAGTTTTAACAATCGGCTTAATTACTGGTGTCATTCAAAGGGGATCCAATGTCTGTCTGCTTGGGATGACATGCTCGACAAGCCATGCTGCTTCACAAGGGATGGCTTGCACCTGTCACCCCCTGGGCTTCCGGATATTGGCCAAGGCTCTTGCCACCCCCATAGTGCCTTTTTTAGGCAAGGCTCAAATGACAAACCTACCTCCCTAGAAAACACAAGTGGAAAAAAAATAAGGGTAATGCTGCTCAATGCCAGAAGTCTAAACCTCAAGATGCATGCCCTCGAAGCCCTCATGTCTGTGCAGTGACTGAAACCTGCTTCAAGGCTCCTGAGAGCACCCCAGCACTATCAAGTTTTACCTCATATCATGCTTTCCAGCCCCAAAACTTGGACCAAACCACAAAAGGAGGGGGAGTATTCATATTCATCAAAGATACCCACACCTCCAGGTTAGTGGCAATGCACGAAGCATCGGAGACCATCCAGGTGCAACTAACCATAGGCAAAACTGCCTTACAATTTGTAGCATGCTACAGACCACCCTCTCAAACTCAGGAAACTCACACAGCCTTCCTGAAGACACTGGAGAGTATGAATGTCTCTCCAAATACCATCATATTGGGAGACTTCAACTACCCAAACATAGACTGGGAACATTACTCAAGCCCAAACACCCTAGCCCAAAGGTTCCTAGAATTCATAAACTCAAATGTGATGGAACAACTAGTCACCATTCCCACAAGAGGAGACAATACACTAGACCTGATCATCACAAACATGGGGACAAAATGCTCCACACCGAAGTATATCCCTCATTGGTAAGATCAGACCATAAATTAATCTCACTGGAAATCCACATTCCCCCCCCTCTGCACAAAAGACCACAGTGAAGAACTTCTCAAAAGCCAACTTCACACTTCTTAAGACTGAAGTGGTATCCTTCAAGGTCCCTGGGCCAGTGGAAACCACAACCCACACTGCTGAATCCTTTGCAAATGCCTTCTACGGGCACCTTCAAGAATGCATGGATCATGCAATCCCAAATAAAACCAAGACCCATTCCCTCAAAGGCAGGCGCCCGGTCTGGTGGACCCCAGCCATAAACAAACTTTACAACAGAAGGAGGAAGCTACTACATGACAGAACAAAATCCCTAAATGGGAAGGCATCTCTGATCAGTACTAGCAAAAAACTACGATCACTCATAAAATCATCCAAGGCCAACTTTGAAAGAAAAATCGCAAAAGACACAAAAGACAATCACAAAGCCTTCTTTAGCTATGTTAGAAATCTGGGTGGAAACTCCCAGATATGCTCAGAGTTAGTCCAAAATGACAATAAATACACTGAACCCACTGACATTGCCAACATTCTGGCAGATAGGTTCAGTGCAAATTTCTCCTCCCCCTCCCCCCCAAAAGGAGAAATAACTATCCCAGCAGAGTGTAGCCTCCCTAACATCTCAGATGCCCAGGTGAGAGCCGCCCTCTCTAAAGCTAAAAACACAGCATCAATGGGACTGGACGGTGTCCCGGGCTGTGTGCTACATGAACTCCAAGAGGAACTAAACCCAAACATAAGGCTGCTGTTTAATCTTAGCCTTACTACAGGATACATACCCAAAGAGTGGTGTACGGCAACAGTGGTCCCACTTCACAAAGGTGGTGCTTCTACGGACCCTGGAAATTACCGCCCCATAAGCTTGATGAGCCTGGTCTGCAAAGCTATGGAGAGGATCATTATGGAACTCATAAACAAAGACATTGGGGACCTACAAACATTGGATCCTACCCAATTTGGCTTTGTCAAGGGCAGATCCTTCCTTTTGAACTTGGTCGACTTTTTTGAAACCATCACTAAGGCCATCGATGAAGGTAAGGCAGTTCACACAGCCTACCTTGACCTTGCAAAAGCCTTTGACACAATACCACACTCGGGCATCATAGACAAACTCACCAGCTTAAATGTAAACCCATATGTCACGAGATGGGTTGCAAACTGGCTCAAGGACAGAACCCACAGTGTCAGAGTTGCTGGAGCTATGTCAGACTCTAAGCCAGTCACAAGCGGTGTCCCACAGGGCTCAGTCCTGGGACCCCTCTTGTTTGGCATTTATTTTTCAGAGGTACAGGCAAACATAGGAGGATTGTGGCTGACAAAGTCCGCAGATGACTGCAAACTGGGTGCCATAATTGATACTCCAGCGGACACAAACATCCTTCAGAGAGGACTCATAGAAACGGATAATTGGTGCCAGAGCCATGGCCTTAAGCTTAACGCCAAAAAATGTATAGTCATACCCTTTGGGAAAAACAAGGTACCCACAAATTACCACATAGGTGGTAATCCATTAAGTACGGAAGAGGTAATCAGGAACCTAGGGACCCAGGTTGACAGTAACCTCTCATTTGACACCCACATTGCCAAAGTGGTTAGGAAGACCTTCAATATTGCCCACCTTATCATGAAGGGTTTCACATCTAGATCAAGAGAGGTCATTGTGCCCCTGTACTCATCTCTTATTAGGCCAATGATTGAGTACAATGCCCCATTTGGGATGTATCTTACCCGACACCTGCAGCAGTTGGAAAGACCCCAAAAGTTCCTCACTAAGAGGATAAAGGGTCTTAAACATATGTCATATGCTGCCAGACTGAAAAAACTCCAGCTCTATTCAGTCACATACCGCCTACTCAGAGGTGACCTGTGCATAACGTACAAGGCCAAGTCTAATCCGGAATTAATGGACATGCTCCACCTCAAAAAATCCAAATCCATCAGAGCCACGAGAGCAAGAGACTTAAACCTCAACACAGAAATAAATAGGACATGCTGGAGGGACAGATTCATAACCCAGAGGCTCCCTACACTCTGGAACAGAATCCCAATCCATGTTAGGCAGAGCCCCTCACTAAATCTATTCAAGAGAAGTCTTGACGAGTGGATGGGAGATCGTAGGTTTACCCTGGGGGTCATCTCTGTGTCACTACTAGACAGAGGCACAGTAAACTAAACCCTAAATGGGCGTAGTATTCTCATCCTAAGGGGTGTTGAAAGCCACACACACTCTGGGTAGGCTTATAAATGCCCTAGGGCAGATAGCCTAGTACGAACCTTTGAACCTATGAACCTAAATCCTGCCCCTATTTACCTCCAACCCAATAAATAAAAATCTAGTCAAATCCAATATGACACAAAACATACTCTACTTTCTTTCATCCCTCATACTAACCCTCACAATCCTAACATACACCACATCCCCACACTCACACTTACCCCTACCACAAAATAACTATCATACTACACATACCTCCACACCCACAAAAACTCAAACTAATTTCTCTATATCTCCCTCTCTATTTAATCATAACAAAACAGAATATTTACACAACAATCCCCTTCCACCACCTAACAGTAGAAAAACATCATGTAAACTACACATAGATATATTACATGCAATCAGACATTATGTATTATTAAAAAAAATATCTCCTTACATCCGGAGAGATTCACCCAAATCCTGGCCCAAGCAACCTTATACCCACATACATACAAAATACTGACCTACTCATCATAAACCTAAATGCTTGCAGTATATTAAATAAACTGCCTCAATTGCATGCATTCCTTACTCCCCTGACATTCTAACCGTAACTGAGACATGGTTAAAACCCAGCACACAAAATGAGGATATACTGCCTCTAGGATATAATATCATGAGGCTTGACAGAACAGGAAAAAAGGGGGAGGTGCAGCAATTGTCTACAAAAATACACTTCTTATGCAACCCCTGCCAACTTCTCCTGCTAAACTTAATACCACTGAAATCATAGGCTCCCTACTACAAATAAACAAGAAAAAGAGCATCAACATTCTCTGTGCATATATACCCCAGGGAATAACTCAGCAATAATTGAGGAGATGCTGCAATGGATAAAAGACACCCTCCCAAAAGAAACTATTCTTCTGGGAGACCTGAATACTGATTGGCTAGCCTGCAACTCCAAAAACCCCACCAACTACATAAACCTATATGAGTTCTCCCAACTTATTTCAGAAGCTACTAGAATTGATAAGAGATCTCAAAAGGTATCTATACTAGAGTGGACCCTAGTGAACTACCCAGAAAAAAAACTACCAAACCGGCTGCCTACTAGATAGCCTTAGTGACCACCTACCAACCTTCCTCCTAAGAAAACGTACTAATATACCCAAACCTACAATCCTTAGATAAGTCAGAAATACCCACAAAGTAAACTCTGCCGAACTCAACAACTTATTTCAAAGCTGCAACTGGGAACCACTATGCTCCCTCAACTTGGACCTAGCAGTAGATTATTTTAATACTACATTCACTAAGATGCTAGACAAAATAGCCCCCTTAAGAACAATTAGGACTAAGCTTCACTCAGCACCATGGCTTACCAAATCCACTAGAGCCCTACTAAAATCCAGAGACAATGCCTGGAAAACTTGGAAGAAAGACAACACAATTCTTTCCAAACAAAATTATCATAGTCTTAGGAACCAGGTCAAACAACAAACCAAAATTGATAAGCAGAACTACTACCTAAATATCCAAAATAAACATGTTAATAACCCTCAAAAATTATGGCATGCAATTAACTCCCTGCTAAAACCAAGAAAAACCAGCACACCTACTCCCACCTCAACCTCCACAACATCAGATTGTGAGATAGCCCCCAAATTCGACCAACACTTTACTGAATCTATCATCTCTCTGTCTACTCAATTATCCAAAAATAACTACACTCCCATGCCAACAGCCCCCAAACACTTGTCTACCCTCACTTTCTCCATGGTCCAAACCTCTAAAATAAAGAAATACCTCCTAAAACTGAAACCCACTACTCTTGCAGCAGATGGCTTGCCAGCACATTTCCTAAAAATGGCTGGAAATTCAATATGCTACCCAGTCTCAATCCTTATTAACTAATCTATACAAGAATCATACGTCCCTTGCCTTTGGAAAATAGCTTACATTATTCCCCTTCATAAGGGCGGAACCTCTTATGATTTCACCAACTACCGTCTCATAACCATCCTATCTCCCCTATCAAAAAAACTAGAAAAATGCATACACTCCCAAGTTATGCATTTCCTAACATCATACAATCTCCTCTCCCCTACACAACACGGTTTCCGCTCACACCACAGGACAACCACAGCCCTTCTCTCCTTCACACACTTAGTGAACCAGCATAGAAACAACAATAGATTTGTATCTGCTATATTCCTTGACCTCTCAAAGGCATTCAACATGGTTTCCCACACCATTCTAATAGACACTCTAACCTCTCTAGCCTTCACCCCTAACACCATTAGTTAGTTCAAAAATTACCTTTCTGAGCACCAACAAGCTGTCCAGTGGCAAGGAGTCTTATCACCCTTACTCCCATCCACAATTGGTGTTCCCCAAGGCTCTATATTGGGCCCACTACTCTTTTCTATCCTTACTAACAACCTATACACCTCTACCCTGCAGGCCAACCTAATCCAGTACCCAGATGATGCCACCCTAATCTGCTCAGCCTCATCACTCCCCATCCTTCAGCAGCTCACCCAGGAATCTCTTACCTCAGTAGAAAACTGAATCTCTAATATTCAACTCATCCTAAATCCTAACAAAACAAAACTACTTCTGTTCTCCCCAAACAAATCTAATACCTCATCAATACCTTTCTCTATCTCTTCCAATAATGATACTGTTATCTCACCCTCCACCCACACTAAGCTCCTTGGCATAGAAATTGACAATAACCTCCACTTTGACATCCACATTTCACAAACTATAAAAAGGTGCACAAAAAATGGGCTCCCTATATAAACAAAGAAACTTTCTAACAGACCATGCTAAAATCACCCTAGCTCAAACCAACCTTTTATGTACACTACTCTATGCAGCCCCAATTCCCATTCATGTCAGGACATCCGAGCTGGTCAAACTCGAGTCTTGCTATAACAAAATTGCCAAGTTCGCTACAAACTCCCCTTTCAGAACCCACCATTGCCTATCACTTAGGGAGCTCCAGTGGCTTGAACTCCCACACCTACTACTCTATCACCAACTTGTCATAGCCTACAACACCCTAAAACAACCTGACAAAACTCCCGCACTGAAGCAACTGTTGACCAACTACACCCCAAATCGCCCACTCCGCTCAGCCAATAAACCACTTCTCACTGTTACCACCACTAACAACACAGTCGGCAAAGCCTTATTCTCACACACTATAGCTAAAATTTGGAATAATCTCCCCTCACCCATAACTGCTGCAGCTAACCTCAACCAATTCAAAAACACTCTTAAGGCCCATCTTGTGCACTCCTGGCTTTGTCCATGTGTAACATAGTCAAAACTCTAATCCCTCTATACTATCCCTACCACTATTGCTTTTGCCCAGTTAGCAAGACTTCCTCAAATGCATAGCTCCCAAACTTAGAGTTATACACAATGTACTCTCTACCTGTTTGTGCTTTACAAACAGAATGTACATATGTAAACAGACATAAACGGAATAGTCAGTATGGTTTTCCATCTCTCACCAGACTAGTCAAGTAGAACAAAAGCATGTACCTCACTTTGTATACTATCTGCATGGTAGTCACATACCATATTTAATGTTTATACTGCTGTGATGTCCGATCTGTGTTGTGCAACTTCTCTATCTCATTTGATACGAAATGTAGAAGGTCGATTTGTATGACTCTCCTTCTGTATGACTCTCTTTCTGTCTCATCTCACACTATATAGAAAAATAGTGAATACTGGATGTCTTCCTTCACTTTGTATAATATTTTAAATTTGTACTGCAGTGATGCATTACTTGTTGTATACAAATGTTACAATGTCCTTTTTTGTTATGTAGCGGAGCTTTCCTCCCCGGGCCTCCGCTGAAAACGGACAACGTCTATTCGGACTTTCCCGGTTAACAAAATCTAAATGAATAAATAAATAATTAGGTTGGGATATGAGCAGTATCAAGTGCTTGAAAAAGAGGCAAGATCCTGTAAGTGTACCTGACAACAGATATCTACAATTATAAATGAGCAGAAGACCGTTAAAAAAATACCACAATCCAAAAGAAACGGTCAAGGCAGAAACAAGGATGGCAGTCCAAATATTTTATTCAGGTATCACAAGCGCTTTCACCCCGACTCAAATGCAGGGCTTTCTTAAGTGAAAAAACAAAATACATAATGTCCCACCTTATTTAAATAAGTCCTTTCGTAAAAGGCTCCAAAATATTTAAAGTACAACACACATTTCAAACCTTCCATATAAAAAGTCCGATTATTCAATCTAAAACATCCACTTTGACCAGATGAACAATAAAACACTTTGTTGAAGAACGGTAAAGTACAAAACATATATAAAATACTAACCAGTTCCTAACCACTTCATAAGATCCCAAAAATGCAAAAAAAAATGCAATATATATATATATATATATATATATATATATATATATATATATATATGCATATGTATAAAATATGATATAAGAAAAATGTATATTGGGAATAAGTAAATAACAATACCACCTATCTACATCTATGGATGCTTCTCGGCTCTATTCACTAAATATGGTTTTATTGACACATGGTCATTCAACCCCGGGGGCTGGGAAGAATTTAGTTTCAGTTGCCAAAAGGTCTCTCTGCAACATAACCAGTTCTCCCAGTCCCCACCCCTTGGGTCTGGACAGACTTGTTCCAAAATTCCAAATGCAAAACCCGAATGTTCAGGTTCCATTTGAAATGCCTACACAATGCGTTGTTCAAATTCCCTTTCCTAATACTGTAAACATGTTCGTAAATACATTTACCAAGTGCCCTTTCTAATTTACCCACGTAGAAGCTCGTACAGTCCCTACAATATGCCAGGTACACGATGCCCTTGGTTGCACAGTTCCCCTTCCTAAAGTGAGCAGTACTCCCCTCGTAGTTATCCAGGGTAACACTGAAATGTTCTGATATATATTTACAGTTCCCACATCTTCCACATTTTTTTGTTCCTTGCTCACCCCCAGATCTATCATGGTGATTTTTCCTTTCAAACACCCTCTTTAAGTTGGCTCCTGTTTTAAAAACAAAGTTGGGGCACTCACCCACCTTGTTTGCAATATCTTTATTACATTTAAACATTTTCCAGTTAGATTCAATCAAATCCTTAACTTCTTTAGAGCCACTATTGTATTTCAATACCATAGGTCTCCTGAAAACATGTTGATCTGCTGTCACAGCCACAGGACCACTTATTACTGTACTACCTAATAATGGCAGGTATTTTATGCCCCCACCCCGCTTTAACCTCATCAATGACTGCTTCAATTAAACTCACCGGGTAGCCTCTTAACTTGAAAAGATCAGAAATAAACTCAATTTCAAATTCAAAATCTTCCCTTTCAGAGGTCATTCTGGGCGCTCTGACCATCTGACCTTTCACAATGCTTTTTTTTCTGATTCCAGGGGTGATCACTATTAAAGGGCAGGTAAGAGTTACTAAATGTACTCTTTCTATGAATTCTAGATTTCAAACCCTCACTAGTTTTATCTAACCTAACATCTAGGTAATCAATTCCATTCTGATCAAATTTAAATGTAAATTTCAGAAAACTAGTGATAGAATTCAGAAGTTAAGAAAATCAGCAATAGAACTAGTTGTTCCTTCCCAAATAATCCTCCAAAAAAGAGTTGGTAGAATTTTATGTTCTTCCAATAAATGGAACCAAAAATATACTGCAACTCCCACTTTAATAACACCAAATTGGTGTATATGGGGGCACATGCCACCCCTATGGCAACCCCCCTAATTTGCTTAAATATTTCCCCCTCAAAGTAAATAAAGTTATTCTCCAACACAAGCCTCATAAGTTCAACTAGAACATCTGTACTAATGTCTAATAACGATCTTTTTTCCTCTAACAGGGCCCAAATAAAATCAAGGTCCTCCTCTGTGGGGATACAAGAAAACAAATCAATCACATCAGTGGTTACAAAGTACACATCACCTGCATAGGACTGCTGGGTATTTATACAATTGTTTGTTTCTGAGATACACAACAGACTTAAGCAGCAGGAAATATAAACAGAGGTCTTATAAAACTTGGTTTTTAGACAAAGTGGAGAACATGGAAAACAGGAAGAGGAGAAACATTGAGAATTTATAGATGTGCATATGTGTGCGTGTGTGGTGTGTGTGTGTGTGTGTGTGTGTGTGTGTGTGTGTGTGTGTGTGTGTGTGTGTGTGTGTGTGTGTGTATACATATATATACATATGTGTGTATGTATGAAGGATGTATGTATGCAAGAATGCATGAATTGTGCTATCCCAAGCAAAACCAAGACTCACTCCTCCAAGAAAAGGAAACCAGTTTGGTGGACCCCTGCCATAAACAAGCTATAGAGTAGAAGGAGGAAACTAGTACAGAAAAGAGTAAAATCCCAAGAAGGAAAGACATCCCTGATCAGTATCAACAAGAAGCTACGATCCCTCATAAAATCATCCAAGGCTAGCTTCGAAAGAAAAATTGCCAAGGACTCCAAAGATAACCACAAAGCATTCTTTAGCTATGTCAAGAACCTAAGTGGAAATTCTCAGAACTGCTCTGAGTTAGTGCAGAATGGCACAAAATACACTGAACAGACTGATATTGCCAACATTCTGGCAGACAGGTTTAGTGCAAACTTCACCCCCTCTCACCCTCTAAAGGGCCCATAACCATACCAGAAGAATGTAGTTCTCTGGTAATCACTGTCACACAGGTTAATACAGCCCTATCCAAAGCCAAAAATACAGCTTCAATGGGACCAGATGGTGTCCCAGGCTGTGTCTTACACGACCTCCAAAATGAACTATCCCCTCACCTAAACACACTGTTCAAACTCAGCCTCTCTATAGGCTACATACCCATAGAGTGGCGCACAGCAACAGTTATCCCGCAACACAAAAGTGGAGCCACAACAGACCATGGGAACTATCGCCCTATAAGCCTGACTAGCCTGGTCTGCAAGGCTATGGAGCACATCATTATGGATTCATTAATTCATTAACAGAGACATTGGGAACCTTCAAATATTGGACCCTACCCAGTTTGGCTTTGTTAAGGGCAGATCATGCCTCCTAAACCTGGTGGACTTCTTTGAGACAGTTACCAAGGTTTTAGATGAGGGAAAGGAGGTCCACACAGCCTACCTAGACCTCGCAAAGGCTTTCAACACCATTCCCCATTCTGGTATTATAGACAAGCTCACCATCCTGAACATATACCCCTACATCATGAGATGGTTTGCCAATTGGCTCACAGATAGAACCCACATGGTGAGAGTTGCAGGCTCTAGGTCTGACTCTAAACCAGTGACAAGTGGTATCTCCCAAGTCTCAGTCCTGGGACCCCTCCTGTTTGGTATATACTTCTCAGAGGTACAGGCAAGCACAGGAGGACTACGGCTGACCAAGTTCACAGATGACTGAAAACAGGGGGCCATAAATGACTCTCCAGCTGATACAGACATCCTCCAGAAGGGTCTCACTGAGACGGATACCTGGTGTCAAAATCATGGCCTCAAGCTAAATGCCAAAATGTGCATAGTCATCCCCTTTGGAAAAACAAAGTACCCGCGAACTACCACATACATGGTAGTCCCCTAAATACAGAAAATGTAATAAGGGATCTGGGGACCCAAGTAGATATTAATCTCTCCTTTGATAATCATATTGCCATGGTGGTTAGAAAATCCTTCTCTGTGGCCCACCTAATCACAAAAGGGTTCGCATCTAGAACAAAAGTGGTTATTGTGCCCCTCTACTTATCACTCATCAGACCCATCATAGAGTACAATGACCCATTTGGGATGTAGCTTATAAGACACCTGCAACAGCTGGAAAGACCACAGAAATACTTCACCAAGAGGATTACTGGCCTCAAACATATGCCCTATGCAGCCCGACTGAAGAAACTCCAGCTATGCTCGGTTGCATACCGCTTACTCAGAAGTGATCTCTGCCTGACATACAAGGCCATGTCCAACCCAGAATTGGTGGACATGCTCCATCTAAAAAAAAAAAAACAAATCCCCAAGAGCCACACGCTCAAGGAATCTAAACCTCACCACAATGATAAATAGGATGTGCTGGAGGGATAGATTCCTGTCTCAGAGACTCCCCATGCTTTGGAACAGGATTCCAATCTACATTAGGCAGAGCCCCTCACTAACACTCTTCAAGAGAAACCTTGACAAGTGGATGGGAAACAGAAAATTTACCCTGAGGATCACTGCAGTGGCTCTGCTGGACAGAGGCACAGGGAACTAATGGCTCTGCTGGACTGAGGCACAGGGAACTAATCTAAGGGGTCAGCAAAAGCCAACACATTCTGGCTAGGCTTATGGATACCCTTGGGCAGATAGCCTAGTACTTACCTATGAACCTATGTATGTATGAGTGCCACACACTAAAATCTTAAAGGAGCTTCAAGACATCTGAGCCATGAGGCCATAATCATCTTGTCAATACCCATCTTTAGACCTTGCCTGTCTTTTTAAGGAATGCCAGGCCAATCATGCCAGGGCTGAATTTATAAATACCCATAAAACTTGTTTTTAAAGACAGATAGCATGTCACACTGCTTAACTCTGAGAGGGGAGTTTGCCCCAGATAATGGGTCACTGCTGCATGGCAAATCTATCTATCCTCTTTGTGTTTTTATTTGCCGGAGTAGATTTAAATATCTGGCCCTAGTGTTAGCTGGGCTGTTTGATTTATTAAGCTATAAGAGTTCGTGGACTACTAGATACCTTATAGTTTTATAAGCAAAGCACAGATCACCACTAAAGAGTCTATTTGAAACGAAATATAGGAATAATGTCTCCTGTATTTCTTGGTAGTTCAGATCATTGAAGCCCGTGATATTTTTAGTTTCAGTCTTCTAGTAACTCTCTGACTGTGTGATATACTTAATAATGTACATCCCAAATGGAGGCATTGTACTCAATCAATGTACAGTGCCAGGAAGTGAGACCTTCTTTTGAACTGGAAGATATAACTGTTGCTATAAGTTGTGCAAGGTGAAATGATTTCTGAACCACTATTGCAAAGTGATGATCAAACGTGTCCATCCAGGTACCTAGGTCTTTTACAACCATGTCATTTTGAAGTGACATGTTATTTATGATACAAACTGGAGCTAAGGATAGTGTTTACCAAATGTTACAATGCAACACTTTGGGTGTTGACTTTAAACCCATTTTTAGTGCACCAGCTATTGACAAATGTAAGCTTCTGTTGGAGTACCTGTAAGATTAGTAAGAGAACATGAAAAACAAAGTTATAACAGCCAATTCCAAATGGAACAGATACAAAATACAGAAATAAAAAAAAAATAATTGACAACAAAAATAAAAAAAAAATAGATAATAAGAAATGAAAAGTAATGAGAATAAACTGTCTTGAAAGAAATGGCACTATACTGCTATCTAGTGGACAAATATTTACAAGCAGGTAATATATAAATAATCCTAAAGTTAAAACCATGAAATTGTCATTTGAGTAAAAAAAAAAAGCATGAAATCGATCCAAAATAGCATCAATGCACTTAAATAACTTAATTTCATCTCAGAGGATAGAGCATTCCAGGTTTATCATCCATATTTGTTCTTTTTTATTTAATACTTTTTGCCAGCAAGATCTCTGTGACTTCAACTTTATCTAAAATATAAAAGGAAAGCATGTAGGCTCAAATTTCAACAAATGTTTACATAAAGTGCCTGTTTCCCTACTGCAGTGGAAATCCTTTAAATGCAGCAAGATGCGTTGTCTCCAAGGACATGTGGCTTGCCCCTACATGGAAAGTGTGGGTGTATATCACATAGTCAAAGTTACATAACTTCGAACACCTAATGGTCGAACCATTATGTTTGAAGTTAAATAACTTCAACTACCTAAAACAAAAACCCACAAAGGACAACAAAATAAACTGTGCGCCCCCACGCTACATAAATATACCAACACCACATTGAACAGAATGGAAACCTCCGCCTATGGAGAGTTCCATTCACACGCTCGAACTTTTACAAATTTGAACATATGGATATGTGGTTCGAACTTGTAAAAGTTTGATGACGTGATAGGAATCCGGAAAGTGTTATATGTGTATATTGCCATGTACAATACATATGCAATATGACATGTAATCAAGTGTCTAAATTCAAAAGTGTGTCAAGTATTAAAAGAAGAAACTTGTTTTGGTTTACAAACGTGTACAAAAAGTATGGTTGCCACAGAGGAAGCAACCCATTGACAGTGGTCCTAGTTATTATGAAATATCTCAAGAATCTTGACATAATATATACAAAATAAAATAACATTTGCTATGTAATAAGAAAAAATAAAATACATTATTCAAAATATTACTAAAAATTGTCACTAGATAACAAATGTCATATTTCTATATAACATGTTTCATTCTAAAGTTATCAGAGTCAAAAGTCAGAATAAATCGAATACTGTTTTTATTATACGATTGTTAAAGTTATTATGATAACCAAGAAGTTCTCCACTGGGGTGCAAGGCTAGCCTTATCCATAGCATCTCTAGTTAAGGTAGTATCATAACACTTATTAAATGGGAGCTAAAGGTGAATGCCTCATTTTCAAAATGAAAATTGTCTCAGCAGATTCCATAACCTGAAAAAGGAATAAAGAATGTTCTGCAGTATATGTTTTGGCAGACAGCTGCTGGATGCTAAAAATGAGTTTGTGATAAATGCTTTTCTATAGCAAGATGCTTTAAATGATTAATTGATTAGCACGGCCATTGTTACATCAAGAAAATTAGCAGTAAAGGTAAATTTATACCACATTCATTGTTATTCAAATAACTAACATAATTCTTCAACTGTTGAGGAAAATATAGTGACATGGCGAGTTTGCACATCTGGGTATATTTTCTGTTGTATACACAACAACTGGACTATCGCTCCTGGGGAACAAGTTAAATACAAACTGTTCCATGCAGGAAAGAAAGTGGCAGGTCTCCTAGGTAACTACCTGGAAGCAGTCTGCCTTGAGCTGTATATTAAGAGTGCTAGTGCTGCAGACTGTTATATTCCAGATTCCTAGGGTGTTTATATTTATATATTTATTTATTGACATTCGTTTACTGGGAAAGTCTACCTGTATAATTTTATCCCTTTTCAATGGAGATCTGGGGAGAAAATCTCTACAAGTATAAGAAGAGAAGATACATATACATAAATGAAAACTGACATCATATTACAACATACATAGATTGATACAAACATTAATACATATGTATGTACAATAATATGCATATTCCATTAGGAAAAACAACATAAATACAGTATTGTGTACCATTAATTGGTGATGACATGTTATAAATGAGTGAGTTTTGTAGTCACTCATTAAGCAAATGTCAGAGTAGAACATTCAAATAGTGGGTACGGAGGAGAAGAGGAAGACAGGGGGTCAGTGAGAAGGATTTGTCAGGGGCAATAAGTGGAGTAGATATGGGGTGCATGAGAAATAATAAGTAAAAGCAAGACTTAGAGTGAGGGAAGTAAGAACAAGAGTAAGAGAAATAAAACATGGAAAAGGAGAGATGGGATGTTTATAGGTATTAGGGGAGTAGGAGATGGAATTATTATCCAGGAGATAAGCATGAATAGAAGAGATGATTTGCTGTAAATGGTGACAGAGGGAAATACTAAGCTAGTAATTGCCAAAGCTTTTCAGAGAACTTGTAATGAGTGTGGCACATAGGCGCATTCTAGAGAGACATCTAGGAAAAGACAAGACAATGGCTATGATTAGAGATAGATTTTACTAGCCTGCTATTAGGATAGAAGTAGAAATGTTTGTCTCACATGCTAAGAATGCCAAAAGGTGGCACCTAACCTAGACATTAGTAAATATCTGACACCCCTATATGTAAAAGTAGTCCTGTTCAAGAAAATAGCATGTGGTACAATATCAAATGCTTTTTGTGGTCAATATATGCTGTATGAACAGCATGGCTACTGTCCAAGATTTGTGGCATCCTCTGAAAGAAGTTTACTGGTTTCATTAGACAGGCCTACCCTTAACAAAGCCAAACAGATAGGGGTTGGGTCTTATAAGATTTTTAGTATCATAATTTATCACGTCAGGTGTGACCTACTCCATGATCATGCAAATGAGGCTCATCCCATTAATGGTTCTGTAGTTTCCTGGGTCCATGGTGGGGCCACCCATGTGGAATGGCATCACAACTGCTGTGCACCATACCTTGGAGATGAATTTATTGGCTAAGCTCAGGTTGAATAGTTGTAGGAATGGGTCTGCAAGTGCACATTTAGTGCTGGTCAGAAGGCTGCATGGTATGACATCAGCCCCTATGGAGGATATATTTTTGTTTTGGAAAGTACCATTAGCAAAAGTTTATATGGTGTTTGAGATCCTTTGGAATATGTGGGTTTTGTATAGTTCTTGGGTGTGACAATTGCAATGAATTTGTTTGCTAATATGTTTGCCATACCCACTGAATTCAAATAGGTAATGCCATTTTGAATAAGTTCACAGCAATGATGGGTCTTCTTCACATAAATGAAGAAGGATTTGTAATTACCTTTAGCTTCCAAATCTAGTTTAAGTTCATGGAAAGCCTTTACTTTCCTGATGGTATTTTTCAGTACCTTTTTGATGTTGACCTTGGTATATTCTAAGCAGCTTTTTTCTTTTATTGTATTGTTTGTTTATGTAGATGGACCACAAGATTGGTTTGCTCTTAAACTTTCCATTTTTTTAATTCTGGTAGGAGCTGTTAGGTTATCACATTTATTTATTTGGTTGTATCTAGAAATTATTTGCATAACTATGAGCCATGCCATCATTTTGTGGATTGCAGTTTTACTTAAATTTTGAGACTTCAGCATAGAATTGCAGAAGGATAGTACATTTGAAGTCTTTAAACAGTGTGATGTTGGAAGCTGATGATTTGGGGATTTTGAAAGAGGAGGTTAACAGTCTGTAGTCAGACTTTACTGGAGAAGTGTATAGCTGTGGGACAGTGCATATATAGGTCAAGAATATGTTGTCTTCTAGACAGTTCTTTGACTAACCATGGAGATTTTGTTGATGAAATCTAAGAAATTTTGTGCATAAACTACATTTGAAGTATAAGTCATACCAGTGTATGAATGGCCTGTTAAAGTCTCCCAGGATGATAGAGTTTATGTGTATTTTATAAGTTCATAGGTTCATAGGTAGGTACTAGGCTATCAGCCCTAGGGCCTATACAAGCCTAGCCAAAAAGGTACCCTGGCTTTTGCCACCCAAGAAAATAATTTTCCTGTGCCACTGTTGAGCAGAGCCACAGAGGTGATCCCTGGGGTGAATTTCCTATTTCCCATCCAATCATCAAGATTTTTCTTGAAGAGTGCTAATGAGGAGCTTTGCTTGAGATAGATAGGTAGTTTGTTCTGGAGTATGGGAAGTCTGTGGGACAGGAATCTATCCCTCCAGCATGTTCTGTTTATTGTGGTGACAAGGTTTAGGTCCCTAGAGCATGTAGCTCAGAAGGATTGGGATTTCTTTAAGTGGAGCATGTCCAACAGCTCTGGGTTTGACATAGTTTTGTATGTTAGGCAGAGATCATCTCTGAGTAGGCGATATGTGATGGAGTAAAGCTGTAGTTTTTAGAGACGGTCTGCATAGGGCATCTGTTTGAGGCTGGTAATCCTCTTTGTGAGGTGAGGTATTTCTGTGACCATTCCATTTGTTGTAGATGTCTTGGGATGTACATACCAAAAGGGACATTGTACTCTATAATGGGTGTAATGAGTGATAAGAGGGGAACAATGACCTCTTTTTTCCTGGATGAGAAGCCTTTTGTGATGAGGTGTGCATGTAGAAGGATTTCCTGACTACTGTGGTGATGTGATTATCAAAGGAGAGACTACTGTCCACCTGTGTCCCAACGTCACTTATCACACTTTTGGTGTTAAGTAGACTACCACCTATGTGGTAGCTCATGGGTACAGAGTTTTTATCAAAGGGGATGGTAATGCACTTTTTGGCATTGAGCTTGAGGCCATGAATTTGACACCAGGCAAATGTCTCAGTGAGGTCCTTTTGTAGGATATCCACATCATTAGGAGTTTCGATTATACCTCCTAGTTTACAGTCATCTGCAAACTTTGTTAGCCAAAGACATTCTGTGTTAACCTGTACTTCAAAAAAGTAGACACCATACAGGAGAGGACCCATGATTGAACCCTGTGGTACACCACTTGTCACTGGTCTGAAGTTGGATTTGGAGTCTGCTACTTTCACAATGTGGGTTCTGTCAGTGAGCCAAGTGGCAACCCATCTTGTGACATAGTGATTTATAACAAGTTTAGTGAGTTTATCTATAATTCCAGAGTGGGGGATGATGTCAAAAGCCTTGGCGAGATCTAGATAGGCTGTGTGACCCACCTTACCCTCGTCTACGGCTTTGGTGACTGCATCAAAGAAGGTTTTCAGGCTTAGGAGACATGATCTGCCTTTTACAAACCTGAACTCAGTGGGGTCCAGAGCTTGGAGATTACCAATGTCTTTGTTTATTTGATGTTCATCCAGTATATTTAGGAATCAGATATGTTTTAGGGGTATCGGGGGGGGGTCTTGTAACATGCTATGGTCTGATAGCTGGATTTATTTAGTGTAATTTGTATCTCACTGAGTTCAGTTTTCATGTTTGCAGGAATTTACCTTGAGGTAATGTTGTTTTTAACAAATAAAGCTACTCCACCATAGTTCCCATCAGGCCAAAAGGCATGGTTGGTGCAAACCTCTTGTCTAAAGGAAGTGTTTTCTGCATTTGTAAAACAAGTTTCAGTAAAACTGCACACATGGATATGGTTCAAATGCAGGAAGGCCTCAAGCTCACAATTTTTTTTTATTTAGCCTCCAAGCCTTGAGTAGCACTACTTTAATATTGTCCAGAACTTTATTCGTTTTATTTTTAGGTTGAGAGATCCATTAGCTGGCCTCTGCCTAAATTAATGCATTAATTTCAATTTTCTATAATTTGTAGATGATTATCTTGTATTGTTCTTATATTATTTTCATCTTCTAGAACTTTGACAGTTTCTTTCTAATATTTTGAAAACTTTACTAGCATGTATATTATGTTTGTGATGTGCTGTATGAGCCTGGGTCATGGATGAAAAGTGTCAGTGGATCAACCCACTTACCTGGTAAACAAATAATACATTAAGTAAATAGATAATGGCAAATCCATACCAGAGGGCCTCTTGGGAGCACCATGAAATTTCCCAAGGGTAAAAGAAAAGGCCCATTAACCACGCATTCGTACAATCAGATACTGGCATCCTATCATTATCCTGTAGTGATCTCAGAAGACTGGAAAGGCCACTTATCAAAGATCCAGACAATACTGCACTCCTTACATAAGCCTGGACTAACATCCAGCTCAGTGAAATGGAAGATATTAGAAGCCTGTTATTTGGACTATATAATAGGCTGACGTCTAGTATAGTATAGCTACAGGCAGATAAGGTGGAAGTGGTGCATAACCAACCTCCGCTCACAACTAAGATACAGGTCAGGACTTTCCTAGGACTAGGCAATTAGAATCCACAAGTTTATCCCGCAGTTTGCCACAGTAGCTTGTTCCTTAAAGGACTGGCCCAGGGATAGGACCTGCTAAATGTCAAATAGACAGACTTCATAGAAAAGTGTATTTAGGAAACTGAAGGGCATGTTATGTTTTTAACTCATACTAATAACCCTACATTTCTGTAGTTTAATTACAAACCTTTCAGGGAGTGATGACCCTGTTTGTTATATTAGCCATAAACTCAACAATGCTGATAAAAAGAGTCTGCAAAGAGAGGTCCCTTGCAATCCATTAGGCTCTTGGTATGTTAAAATAGAGTTCATTCTGATGACGCACTGTGACCCATTACATTGGATGTATAGGCAGAAGGACTGCATGCTAAACTTTCTAGTTGGGCCTTGTCTCTTCAGTCATTTATGTTTAGGATCTTCACCATCCTGACTGCAGCCATCTTGATATGGATAGGTTGTCCTGGGCATACACTCCTCTACTGAAGCTAGAACCAATAATTCTGTGCTGGGGGTCATGTGACACAGTGACTGCTTGGAAGGTTTCCAGGGATATTATTATCTGCTGTGTACTCAGCAACTGGGTGGTGTTTCCAAGGGGATGGGTTATTAAAGAGAAATACAGATAATTTCCTGCTAAAAGCAAGATCAGGTGGAGGCTGATCTTGTAGTTAACCAGTTGGAAGCAACATGCCTTGAACTACATATTAAGAATGTTACAAGTGCAGTGAGTTAGTTTCTAAACTTCTAGGGAGTAGGCCAGAGGACTCCCAACGAAAATACGTGTGTGAAGAAATTTAACTGCAGAAGTTAGAGGAGTATTGTGGCATAAGGAAGGAAACCTGCTCTGGTGAAGAAGGAGTATTCTGACCTAAAGAAAGACACTTACTTTTAGTCTACGAAAAACTGGAAGAAGTTGTTACTACAATGTATGCTACTGACTCTAATCTGGAAAGTTTGTTATCCTGTTACTCTGTGCAACTTTTTAACTTCCTTTAAATGCTGTTTATTCTTCAGAAATGCACTGTGACACAGACTGAGGCCTAAAAGCAAAGCTAACAGTGAATCCTCCCAAAGTATAAAACTGGAGCATTTCTTCTTTCTGTTGACTGTGTAAAATAAACTCAGTTGTAAGCATGACGAGTATTGTGAAAACCAACCTATCTTTATCATAAAGAAATATATAGAGAGAGAGATCTATGTGTTTTTATATCACGCATACACACACACACATTTATGTATTTATTATATATATATATATATATATATATATATATATATATATATATATATATGCGAACAACACAATCCCAGAAATATGAAAAAACACAATCCCCAAGGAAGATAGTACATATAATGTACATATAATGAAGCTCTACTCTTCAATATGCTTCGTATGCTCTAGTATAGTTTCCACAAAAAAATATCCTGGTAGACGTAATAAAAATCATCCAATTTATTAGTTGGTAAGATAAAAAAGTGAGCGCTTTCGCAGAGATCACCTCCGCTTCATCAGACAATACTGGGCTAGGCTAGCAGCCTTATATAGCTCAGTTAATCAATTAATTGGATAATAAGCAGCTCATTGTTAAAATGTAATTATAGCAATCCTTGGGGATTGTGTTTTTTCATATATATATATATATATATATATATATATATATATATATATATATGTATGTGTGTGTGTGGGTCTATATCACAAACATAAAATAACAAAAGCACGAGCGTTAAAACATCGAGACAAGAAGAATGAAATGGCAGAAGCTGAAACATTTAAAACATCACACCACACATGCACAAAATGCAGAACATCAAACCTAAAGGCTGCAGAACACACCAACATGTAAGTCACTGATATTACCTCAGATGAACTAAATCCATTCATGGTGCTCTCGCACCAATGAAAATAATGTATTACTAACATTTCTGTCTGTTTTTGGCTTCTTTTAAGTTGATGCACATTTACTCAGCAACCATCCTCGTAACATCAGCCTATTCAACCAATGACAGCAAAGAACCACACATTGATG